>NW_013654880.1:0-2500 GCF_000499385.1 Eimeria necatrix
CTCCTCCTCCTTCGCAGCAGCAGCAGCAGCAGCAGCAGCAGCAATGGGGTCCGGCGGGCGTCGTCGGTCGAAGCCAAAAGACCCTGAGGTGGAGGAGCGGACGGGCCCCCTGTGGCACGTCGTGTGGGCGCTCGCGCTCGCGGGCGCGGCCGTGAGCGTGGGCGCTCTCTGCATCCCCGAGTGGCGCGTGAGCGACGCCGTGGACTACAGGTATATGTTTCGCAGCCAGGAGAAGCACCAGGGCTACCAGGGGACCTCGTGGGGCCTCTACAACATCTCCTTCGACGGGGGCCGCTCGCTGCTGTCTTGGGCGCAGCGGCTCAGCAGCAGCAGCGAGGCCGTGGCCAACGCCGTGCGGCTGGGGCAGCAGCAAACTGCAGCAGCACAGTACCAGGCCTGGGCCGCCCAGTGTCCTGCTGCTTGCCAGGACGCCTTAACTACTAGACTGGCCTGCTACCGCAGGCTGGCCAGCGTGAGCACTTTGCTGCTGGGGGCAGCAGCGCTGGGGGGGGCCCTCGCGCTGCTGGCTGTGGGGTGGTTTTTTCTCTTCGGCAAAATGGCCTACTTGGCCGTGGGCTGCTGCTGCTTGGGGGGCCTCCTTTGCTGCAGCGTGGGGGGCTATTGGCTGTGGGAAACGGCCACTTGCTGGAACATGATAGTGCTTTCGCAGCAGTTCCCGCTGCCGCGGCTCTCCACGGGCTTCTACCTGCTTGCTGCAGCAGCAGGACTCTACTTTGCTGCTGCTGCTGCTGCTCTTGCTGCTGAGCTGCTGGACAGGGCTGCGGAAAGGAGGGCCAAGGAGCTCCTCAAGAGGCAGGCCCTCCTCGAGGCCGCGGGGGGCCCCGACGCATTCGCCCCGGGACTCCTGGGGCCCCCCGCCATGCCCCCGGGGCTCCTCCAGGGGGGGCCCCTCTTGGGGGGGCCCCCCCTCGTCGGGGCCCCCGGAATGCCCCAGATGGGCGGGGCCCCTCTAGGCGGGCCCATGGCCAGGGGCCCCATGCTCCCCGGGCCCATGGCCGGACCCATGGGGGCGCCTCTCCCAGGGGGGCCCCTCCCAGGGGGGCCCCTCCCGGGGGGCCCCCTCCCCGCGGGCCCCATGATGCCCCCCATGGGCAGGGGCCTCCCCGTCACCAACAGACCCAGCGTCTTGGGGGGGGCCCCCATGATGGCCGTCCCAGGAAAGGCCCCCCCAATGCACAGCCCCAGCCTCAGGCCCCCCATGTAACAACGGGGCCCCGGGGGGCCCCGGGGGGCCCCGGGGGGCCCCAGGGGGCCCCAGGGGGGCCCGGGGGGCCCCAGGGGGGCCTCTGGGAACCTCGGGGACCCTAGGGGCGCTTTTGTCTCTCCAGAGAGCTTGCTTCCTGCGGCGGCCCGGTCGCAGCAGCAGCAGCTGCAGCGCTGCAGTGCTGCTGCTGCGCTGCTGCAGTGCTGCTGCTGCAGGGCTTCGCAGCGGGCCGCCTCTGCTTTGTAGGGTGCCCGCAACCAACAAACACCCTACTGGGGAGACAGGAGATCCGCAGCAGCAGCTGCTGCGGCTGCTGCAGCAGCAGCAGCAGCAGCAACAGCAGCTGCCGATGCGCCAGCAGCAGCAGTTGCTGCCGCTGCACCAACAGCAACAGCAACAGCAGCTGCGCAACAGCATCAGCAGCTCCAGCTTTAGCAGCAGTTGCACAGGAGATGGCTGCCCGTGCTGCTGGCAGGCCCCACAACGGCCTCAGGCACTCTCGGCAGCAAGGTGCTGCAGCAGCAGCGGCGGAGCAGCAGCAGCAGGGCCTTGGTTTCGTGCTGCTGCTGCTGCTGCTTTTGTGGGGGATTCGCTGATGCTGCTTCCGGCACCGCAGCAGCCGCGCACTGGGCCAAACTCGCCGCTGCAGCGTCGGACACCCCAGGTGCAGCAGCAGCCGCTGCAGCAGCGAACTCTGCTGCTGCTGCTGCTGCTGCTGCTGCCTGAAGCGCTCGTGCTGAAGCAGCTTTTGCTGCCAGCACTGAGAGGCCAAACACACCTGCAGCAACAGACCCGCCGGGCTCGCTGTTTGTTTTGAGGGGCTCTTTTTGCTGCAGTGTTTAAATAGATGTCAGCGGCGCAGTGCTGCTGCTTCGGCTGCTGCAGCAACTGCAGCAGCAGCAGCTGCAGCTTCTGCTGCTGCTGCTGCTGCCGCAACAGCAGCAACCGTAGGGGTCCCTGGCGCCCCAGGGAAACCGCAGCAGGGAAAGCTGAAATGCCGTATACTGCAGCAGCTTTGACTCCCGAAACCATACATTGTAATCCTGCGTACTTTGCTGTTGTTGCTGCAGCTGCTGCTGCGATGTTTGCTGCAACTGCTGCTGCTGCAGCAGCAGAAATAGATACCCAGCCACCACCCGAGCAGCGGGAATAGTCCACTGAGCAGCAGCAGCACTAGTGCTGCACCACTAACAGGCGCTGCTGCAGCTGTACCCGGTGCAGCAGCAGCTGCCACTAGCAACAGCTGCAGCAGCAGCTGCTGCTGCTGAAGCAGCA
>NW_013654880.1:10000-69389 GCF_000499385.1 Eimeria necatrix
TGCTGCTGCTGCTGTTGGCAGCAGCAGCAGCAACCACGGAGTTGGTCTTGTGGTGCAGCAGCGAGCCGATCTGCTGCAGCAGCACTTCGCCGACGTTGCTGAGGGCATACACCCGCTGCAGGTACACGCCCAGCCGCCTCTCCTCCTCGCTGCTGCTGCTGCTGCTGCTGCTGCTGCTCTCCGTCTCCATTGCTCTCTTTGCTTCAGCGACGGCTGTCCACTCGGCCCGCAGCCGCTGCAGCAGCGGCAGCAGCCCCTCGTTGACGAAAAACAGCAGCAGCTGAGACACAACAGCAGCACAAGCAGCAGCAGCAGCAAAACAGCCCTCACAGCAAGACAGGCCCCAGCAACTCCGTCGGACCGCCCCTCAGCCAGGGCGCCCACCGCAGCAGCAGCAGCAACAGCAGCAACAGCAGCAGCAGCAGCAACAGCAGCAGCAGCAGCAGCAACAGCAGCAGCAGCAGCAGCACGTGCGAACCTGCTGCGAGGGGTAGGGCGGCTGTGGGGGCAGCGTCTCTGCGTCGAGGACTGGGGACCAGAAGAAGCGGAGCTGCTGCTCGACGTGCTGCAGCGGGAGCTGCTGCCGCAGCGGCAGCAGCAGCGAACTGACAAGTCTTTCGGGCAAGTCTGGCAGCAAAAAGAAAGCTTCTGCTGCTAAGGCACAAGTGCCTGCCAGCCTGTAGGCCAAAGTGCGCAGGTGGTAGCAGTGTCTGCGGGTGAGCAGCACGGCGGCCTCGCGCTCGCCCACGCCGCTGCTGCTGCTGCTGGGGCTGCTGCTGCTGCGCGGGCTGCTGCTGCTGCTGCTGCTGCTGCTGCTGCGGCACGGGAACGCCAGCAGCACGGCTCGAGACAAAGCTGCCCCGTCTCCAGCCAGTGCAGAAGCAGTTCCTTGCACTGCTAAGAACTCATCAGCCCCAGGCTCCAGCAGCTCCCGCAGGTAGGGGAAGCTGGCGTCGCTCACCTGCCCACAGCAGCGCAGCAAGCAGCCCCGTCCAGCAGCAGCAGCAGCAGCAGCAGCAGCAGCGGGAGCGGCGGCAGCAACGGCGAAAAAAGCAGCCGCAGAAACGCCAGAGCGGCGAAGCAAACCGCTGCAGCAACGGCCGCGACGCCGCAGCCAGAAACAGCAGCATGAGCGGCAGCAACAGCAGAAATAGGAGCAGCAGCAGCAGAAATAGGAGCAGCAGCAGCAGCACCGGAAGCAGCAGCAAGAGCAGCGCAGGGCGTCTCTCTCACCTCCTCCGTCCACAGCTGCTGCAGCCGCACGAGGAAGTCAAAAAGAGAAGGCAGCAGATTCTGCACTGCAGCAGCAAGCGGGTGCCTCCTGGGCAGCAGCTGCTTCTGCTGCTGCTGCTGCAGCAGCAGCTCATGCAGGCACTGCGGGAAAGGCTTCCTCAGCTCTTCGTCTTCTTGCCCGTCAGCAAAGGCCTCCATCGGCAGCACTTTGCTGCTGCTGCTGCTGCTGCTGCACTCCACTGTGTAGCCCCCAGCTCGTGCTGCTCCCGGGTCACTGGGGATTGTCGTGCGCTTAATAGAAGTCTCCAGCGAGGACAGCACGCGCGCCAGCGCCCTCCTGCAGCAGCAGCAGCAGCAGCAGCAGCAGCAGCACGGAGCAGCAGTTGCTGCAGCAGCAGCAGCTCCAGCAGCCGCAGCTGCTACAGCAGCAGCAGCTCCAGCAGCATCCGCACGCATCTCGAGCCGCCCGCATACATCAGCAGCCACCCGCACTACCAGCAGCAGCAGCAGCAGCAGCAGCAGCAGCAGCAGCAGCAGCAGCAGCTGCGGACCTGCGTTTGGCTGCTTCCTCTTCTTCCTGCTGCGTCTGCTCTCTGCGCACATCTCCGAAAAGGTAAAACAAAAGGCCGGTGGTGGGCGGCAGCAAAGCTGCTGAGGCCCCGCCGTCTGGGTCTCTGTGCAGCAGCTGCTGCTTCTGCTGCTCCACTTCGCCCAGCAGCCCCCGCAGCGCAGCAGCAAACGGCTCTATCAGCGGCAGCGTGTGCTGCTGCTGCAGCGCGTAGTTTCCCGTTGCAGACACCAGAGACACGAAGGCCTCCATCAGCAGCCCCCGCTCCGACTGCAGCAGCTGCAGCGCAGCAGCCCAAACACACTGCGACGCAGGTCCGCAGCAGCAGCAACAGGACCAGCAGCAGCAGCAGCAGAGCAGCTGCCGCAAGCAGTGCGCCGCCGCCAGCAGCAGCCCTAACGGCAGAATCCGCAGCAGCAGCAGCAGCAGCTGCAAGCACAGAGCCGGCAGCAGCAGCAGCAGCAGCAGCAGCAGGAGGCGCGGACCTGCTGCTCTGTTGCTGCGTCCTGCATCTTCTTCTGGATGTGCTGCAGCAGCAGCGGCAAGTACTGCTGCAGCCCCTCAGAGCCAGCGCTGGATATGGAGATGAGAGTCTGCAGCGCCCGGCGGCGGCAAAGGTGGATTTGCTGCGGGGCTGTCAGTGGGTAGGCCCACACGTTTTCCACGTGGGTTGCTGCGTTCTCGCTCGACAGGATGCTGCAGCGCAGCAGCAGCAGCAGCAGCAGCAGCAGCAGCAGCAGCGGCAGTGGCGGCAGGCGCGGAGGGGCTGCGGTGGTCATAGGGAAGCTGCTGCCAGGCAGCAGCAGCAGCAGCAACGCCTGCCGCAGACAGCTGCACCCGTTCTGCAACCCCGTTCTCTCCAGCAGCAACAGCAACAGCAGCAGCAGCAGCGTCCGCAGCAGCAGCAGCAGCAGCAGCAGCAGCAGCAAGAGCTCACTGGTGGAAGAGCAGGTCGAGAATGCTTTTGATGTCCAGAGGCGGCGAGTAGTTGAGAAGATAAGAAGCTCCAGAAACGAATTCGAGTCTGCGGATTTCTAGAAAGTAGTCGTGGAGAGAAACGCCGCTGCTGCTGAAGGTTGCTGCTGCTGCTTCGGCGCTGCGCGCTGCTGCTGCTGCTGCCTTGGCGCGCTCCGCAACCGCAGCAGCAGCAGCAGCACGAGCAGCATCGAACAGCGGAATCCGCACGAGGCCCCCGAAGACCCCACAGAGCCGCAGCAGCCAGGGGGAGTCGACTGCGTTTTGCGGCAGCAGCCAGGCAGTGACAGCAGCAGTTGCTGCTGCTGCGCTGCCTTGCTGCGCTGCTGCTGCTGTCAAGCACGCGCTCTTCAGCCGCTGCACCTGCGCCTCCACGAAGGAGCAGCAGCCGTCCAGCAGAATGCAAGAGGGGAACAGAGAGGGCTGGTTCTTGTCTGCGAGTTCGTACTGCTTTCCTGCTGCTGCTGCCTGCAGCACCAGCAGCAGCAGCGAGTCCGGCGACCCCTGCCGCTGCAGCAGCAAAGGCGATTCCAGCAGCTGGCTGCAGACTTCTTCTGTCCACGCAGTCGTGGCCTCTGCAGCGCACAGCCACCAGAAGCAGCCAACAAACGCTGCTGCTGCTGCTGCTGCGCTGCTGCTGCGGTGCTGCTGCTGCAGTGTTTGAACTGCTGCTGCTGCTGCTGCTGCTGCTGCTGCTGCTGCTGCTGCTCGCGAGTCTAGGCTCACCGGCGGCGGCGGGAGAAAGTCCAACGAGTGTCGTGAGGCCCAAAAGCGCTGAAGACTTGAGGCCGGCAAAGCGTGCTGGGAAATTCTGCGGGTCGCAGCAGCAGCAGCAGCAGCAGCAGAGACTGACAGCAGCAAAGGCTAGCGGCAGCAGAACAGGGCAGCAGCAGCAGCAGCAGCAGCAACAGCAAAAGCTCAAAACGTCGACTTGGGAAAAGCGCACATCTGTCGAGTCCCTAGCCACGGCATCTTCCGCCTCTGCGTACATCGCGACCTGCAGGCAGCAGCAGCAGCAGCAGCAGCAGCAGCAGTGTTTCTCCGGAGGCCGCAGACGTTTCTCGGCCGGGGCGGCGAAACAACAAGCAGCAGCAGCAGCAGCAGCAGCAGCAGCAGCAGCAGCTGGAGTGTACGTACAGTGTGGACCCAGTTTGCCGTGCAGGGAAGCGGCAGCAGCTGCAGCGCCTCAAGGGCCCTTAAAGATGCTTCCAAGGCCCGCAGCTGAGACAGCATTTCTTTTCTTTTGCTGCTCATGCGCCGCGCCTCCTGCTCGTCTTGCTGCTGCTGCTGCTGCTGCTGCTGCTGCTGCTGGGCGAGGAGCTTCTGCTGCAGCGCCTGCCGCCGCGCCGCGAGCGCCGCGACTGCTGCTGCTGCTGCTGCTGCTGCGCTGTCGCCCACGGTCTCCAGCAGCCGCGCAGCCACAGAGTTGAGAGCAGCAGCAGCAGCAGGCTGCAGCAGCTTGACGATCTGGGGGTCTCCCATGCGGAGGCAGCGGACGAAGGAGACCGACAGCAGGGCCCTGGTGTCCAGCCACTGGGGCAGCTGCTGCTGCTGCTGCTGCTGCTGCTGCTGCGGCGCCTCCTCTGCAGCACTCAGACTCACCAGCCTGCGAAGAAGTGCAGCAGCTGCTGCTATCCCGTGGCAGGCAACCCGCACAGAGGGGTGCATCGCCACCCGCAGAATGCCGCTGCGCAGCAAAGCCCCCAGCACCTCCGGCTCAAAGTGCCGCAGCACCTGCAGCAGCAGCAGCAGCAGCAGCAGCAGCAGCAGCAGCAGCAGCAGCTACAGGCGAGCTCTATCATGCGGGCTGCCGGCTGCTAGACAGTGTGGAAGGGAGCAACAAATTCGTAGCCACAGAGACGCAACGCGCGAGTCCTGTCCTGATGCTGCAGCTGCTGCAGCAACTGGTAATGCTACTTCTGCTGCTGCTGCTGCTGCTGCTGCTCACGTAATCTCCGCAGTTCTCTACAAAGTTCTTCAGGAGGCCGGCGACGAGGAGTTGAAGCGAGAGAAGCTGCAGAAACACCACAGGCCAACACTCGCAGTAAGCAGCTGCAGCAGCAGCGGTTGCTGCTGCTGCCCTGGTCACCTACTGCAGCAGCAGCAGCTGCAGCAGCAGCTGCAGCAGCAGCAAAAATTCCTCACCTCCTCGCCCACAAAGTCTTCAGTAACTGGCAGCGCCAAAACAGAAGCAGCAGACTGGAGAAGGAGGCAGCAGAAGGCAGTGGCGCTCTCTGCGCTCACGCCTTCTATCGCCTGCAGCAGCAGCAGCAGCAGCAGCAGCAGCAGCAGCAAAAGAATAACCGCTCATCACAGCAGCACCACGCATGCACCGCAACTTAGAAAACAAGCCGAACCCCTAGCAGCAGCAGCAGCAGCAACAACGCCTCTCCTGCCGCTGCCGCCACACACGCGGAAGCAGCAGACGCTTGCAGCAGCCTCAGCAGCAGCAGCAGCCTCAGCAGCAGCAGCAGCAGCCTCAGCAGCAGCAGCAGCAGCAGCAGCACCTGTTTCTTTTGTCTTTTTCTAACGAGCCGCTCATTCACAACATCCAGGGCCTGCAGCAGCAAACCCTCAGCCCCCTGAAACTCCGCGCCCCCCAGGCCCCAGCTGCAGAGGCACTGCAGCACTGCAGCAACGTCGCCCAGCGCAGCGAGGCACCTGCAGCAGCAGCAGCAGCAGCAGCAGCAGCAGCAGCAGCAGCAGCGGTAGAGGCAGAAGCAGCGTCGGCAGTGGAAGAGGCGGCTGTGCGGAAGAAATAGATGCAAAACTTGCGGCGTCGGAAGCACTCCAGCAGCAGCAGCAGCAGAAGCTTCTGCTGCTGCTGCTGCTGCTGCTGCTGCTGGCGGCCCGCCGTTTGCTGCTGCTGGTGCTGCTGCTGCGGCTACAGCTACCACGCTGCTGCAGCCACGGCTAGTATGTTCACCCTGCGCCTGCTGCTGCTGCTGCTGCTGCTGCTGCTGCTGCTGCTGCTGCTGCTGCTTACCTGATGCAGTCCAGAGCCAGGGGCTGCAGGTGGGAGCGCGCTGCTGCATCCGAAAACAGCAGCAGCAAACAGCGCGTCAGCTGCAGCAGCAAGTTGCTGCAGCCAGTGAACTCCTTGTGCAGCGCCTGCGCAACTTGCCGCCGCAGCTTCCCACTCAAAGACCCCATCAGTGTGTTGTTTTCCTGCAGCAGCAGCAGCAGCAGCAGCAGCAGCAGCAGCAGAATGTAGCGGCAGCTGCACGCTGCAGCAGCAGCTCCTCGCGCTGCCAGCGCCTACGCAGGGGATGGCAGTAATTATGCGTAGCTCCAGCTAGCCAGTACAACAGCTAGCCAGCTAGCCAGCTAGCTAGCTAGCTAGCCAGCTAGCCAGCTAGCCAGCTAGCCAGCTAGCCAGCTAGCTAGCTAGCTAGCTAGCTAGCTAGCTAGCTAGCTAGCTAGCTAGCTAGCTAGCTAGCTCTAGGTCCTTACCTCGTTAAGCTCTAGTGAGATCTCGAGGAGAACCCCAAGAAAGACGCATGCAGAAACGAAGGCCTGCTGCTGCTGCGCAGGCGGCAGCAGCTGCTGCTGCTTCTGCTGCTGCTGCACCAGCGCAGCAAATTGCTGCGGGTCAGCTGTGGGGTCGTTGAGGTCTGGGCTCTGCAGCAGCCCGTCTACAGAAAGCCCAGTGGCTCCTGAGGCTAGCTGCAGCAGCAGCTGCCTTGCTGTTGCTGCTGCTGCTGCTCCTGTTTTGCTGCAGCAGCACATTGCTGCTAGGCACTGCGAGGCCTTCATCAGAAGCGAGAACGCAGGCACATTTGACTGCTGCGCTGCTGCTGCTGCAGCTGCTGCTGCAGGAGGCAGCAGCAGCGCGTCGTGCTGCTGCTGCAGCGTGGGCTGCTGTATCAGCTGCAGCACGCACCGCTGCAGCAGCAGCTGCTGCTGCTCGTCCCAGCTGCAGTGCCAGTGCTTCTTAACTGCTTCCAGCAGCAGCTGCAGCGCAACAAGTTTTGCTGCTTCATCATATCTGCGGTAAGCGTCTGCAGCAGCTTCCGTGGCAGCAGCGTGCTGCTGCTGCTGCTGCAGCTTCTGCTGCTCTTGCTGCTGCAGCAAAGCGAAAGTCTTGCACTTCACCGACAGCGGCGGGAAGACCGCAAAAGGGTGCAGCAGCCACTGCAGCAGCTGCTGCAGCTGCGGCTCCTGCTGCAGCTGCAGCAGCCACTGCGTGGCTTGGTAATTGCCATCTGCATGCAGCCCGAGAGAGTCTGCAACTCTCTGCAGCACCTCGCGAGGCAGCCCAGCACCGAAGGCCTGCTGCTGCTGCTGCTGCTGCTGCTGCTGCTGCTGCTGCATTTCAGGGGCCCCGCGTCATAGAAAGCAGGTCGGCAGCAAGTGGAGCAGCAGCAGCTGCTGCTGCTGCTGCGGTTGTCGTTGCTGCTGCGCAGCAAATGTTTCCTGCTGCTGGCCTCGCGAGGCCAAGCAGCAGCGAGAAGTCGCAAGCCGAGCAGTCTACAGAGCCGCGCTGCTCTTGCTGCTGCTGTTTTCACAGCAGCAGCAGCAGCTGCTGCTGCTGCTGCTGCGGCTGAAGATCCGGCGCCGCTGTGTAGATGCTGCTGCCGCAGCAAAAGGCAGCAACAAAGACAGCAATCAGTGGGATAGAGCTTCGGGCATTGGCTTTCCCTTTAAGGCGGAGGTTTCCTGCTGCAGCTGCTGCCGCTGCCGCTGCTGCTGCTGCTGCTGCTGCTGCTGCTGCTGCCACTATACACCTCACGGCCTTTAAGCGCTATATCATCGTGAGTTGACAAAGAAAAGAAAGAATTATCTTCTGTTTATTGCCCCACAGCAAAAGCAGCAAAAATCGAGGCTTTCTGCATGCAGCACGCAGCCCCAACTCTGCTGCTGCTGCTGCTGCTGCTGCTGCTGCTGCTGCTGCGGCTATTGGCTTCCATGTCTTTATGAATTTTAATTGAGAACTGGCTCGATTTCAAAATTATTAATTAAATTAAATTTAATTTAATTTAAAAATTAATTATTCGAATTATCTTCAGCCAGTTCTGTGGCGCAGCTCCTGCGCTGCCGCCTTCGCCCATTTGCTTCCTTGAAACCATTTAGTACCAAATCGCCATATGAGCAGCAGCAGCAGCAGCAGCAGCAGCAGCAGCAGCAGCAGCAGCAGATGGCCCACGCAGCAACCCGTGGGTTCCACTATGTCTTTAGCTCTGGCCTTACTTGTCATTAAAAAGAAATATCAAATAAATGCAAAAAAGTAAAATTTGATTTTATGCCATTACTTATACCCAACTCCCATTTGGTGCATTCACACATATAATTATAAATATATATATATATAAATATATATATATATATATACGTATAAATATATATATAGACATGTATATATGTGTATATGCATGCATGCAAATGTTACACATAAATGGATAATATGTGAATATAATATAATATATATTATAATATAATTAATAAATAATCTAAAATGCAATAAGCAAAAATATATTTACTGCACTAGTAGGCGCAGGTACACCCCAGCTGCAGCCGCAGGGTTGGGGTGTCTGTACACCTGAGCCTTTGGGTCTTCTGAAATGAGTTCAATTGGGACTTTTTGAAGACTCAAAAGTCCTAAATGGAGGATTTTATTTGAAATAAGACAACTTGAAGTTCCACTGAATTCAATTCCCACTAGATTGGCAGCAAAAGGCTCTTCAGGGCCTCTTTTGCTGCTCCTAAGTCTGCTGCTGCTGCTGCTTGCGGCGCCGCTGCTGCTGCTGTGGGGCCAGCAGCGGCTGCCCACCGAGCCACTGCAGCCCAGCTAGCCAGCGTGGCCCAGCTAGCTAGCGCAGCCTCTTTAGCTAGCGCGCAGCTAGGCCAGCTAGCTTGCTGCCAGCTAGCCAGCAGCCATTTGCGCAGCTAGCCAGCCTGGTGGCCAGCTAGCTAAGTAGCAAACAAATCGCCAAAAGAGTTCTCTCTGCTGCCCCAGATTGCTCAGCTAGCTAGCCAAACAACTAGCCGGCGTTGTGCCCTGCTAGCTGGTTGCTCAGCTGCTAGCTAGCCAGCTAGCTGCTAGCTAGCTGCTAACTAGCCGCCAGCTAGCTAGCCAGCTAGCTGCTAGCTAGCTGCTAGCTAGCTGCTAGCTAGCTGCTAGCTAGCCGCCAGCCAGCTGCCAGCTAACTGCTAGCTAGCTGCTAGCTAGCTGCTAGCTAGCCGCCAGGTAGCTGCCAGCTAGCTGGTAGCTAGCTTCTAGCTAGCTAGCCAGTCGGCTGGCAAGTCGGTCCAGCATTTAACAATATGACAAATAGCTAGAGGGGCGCAGAGCCTTCAAGCAAACAACCGCTGCCCTGCGCCTCATCTGCCCAGCCGCAGCAACGGCAGCAGCAGCAGCGGCAGCAGCAGCGGCAGCAGCAGCAGCAGCAGCAGCAGCTCTTCAGCGTGGGGTTTCATCGGTGCTGCAGCCGCGGGGAGGCCGCCAGCTGAAAAGTTTATTGAGTTGTCTTTTATCGATTATTTATTTATTTTTTATTTTTTATTTTTTATTTCATTTTTTTTTCGAACGGGGCTGAAGAAGAGAAGCTTCAAAGGCCTTCAGCCTCTCCGCAAGGGCAGCTGCTTCTTCCAGCTGCCGCTGCTGCTCCTCCGGCCGGCCTGATGAGCAGCAGCAGCAGCAGCAGCAGCAGCAGCAGCAGCAGCAGCAGCAGTGGTTGGTTCCCTTTTCAACGGAGGCGGCTGCCAAGGCCCCGTGCTGCAGCTGCCAGCAGCGGGGCAGCAGCAGCCAAACAGGAAGCAGCAAAAGAGCAGCAGCAAAACCCCAAAGGAAAAATGCAGGCAGCAAACAAAAGCAAAAAAGAACACACAAACGAAGCCACAAAAAGCTGCAGCAG
This sequence comes from Eimeria necatrix, assembly GCF_000499385.1. NCBI lineage: Eukaryota > Apicomplexa > Conoidasida > Eucoccidiorida > Eimeriidae > Eimeria > Eimeria necatrix. The sequence goes on from NW_013654880.1 coordinate 19,631, forward strand.
CGAGAGAGCAATGAAACTCTGAGGGAGAAAAGAAGATACACAGCAGCAGCAGCAGCAGCAGCAGCAGCAGCAGCAGCAACAGCAGCAGCAAACAGCGTTAACATTTCGGGCAGAAAAAGACAGCAGTGCTCCTTGCCTTCCTTTGCCGCGTGATCCGCCGCCTTCCTAGCAGCAGCCTCCAGCAGCTGCAGATGGTCTGCAGGCAGCAGCAGCAGCAGCAGCAGCAGCAGCAGCGGTCGCATGCGCAAGCACCCGACAGCCCCAGCAGCAACGGGCTAGCGAGCTAGCCGGCTAGCTAGCCATGTATACTTAGCAACTAGCCAGCTGGCGAGTTGGCTGGTCAACTGTAGCTAGCTGCCAAGCTAGCTTCAAGCTAGCTATCTAGTTATCTATCTAGCTATCTATCTAGCTATCTAGCTAGCTAGCTAGCTTGCTAGTTGGCTAGCTAGCTAGCTGTGGGCTAAGAGCCACCCGGCGCAAGGCGCAATCATGGAAGGCCTGCGGCGGCCAGCAGCAGCATGTACGCAGCAGCTAGCTGTGCAACGCGAGCTAGCTAGCTAGCTGAGTGGCTAGTTTCGTAGCTAGCTACATAGCTTGCTGCCTAGTCAGCTGCCTAGCCAGCTGTGCAGCTATCTGCGTAGCTAGCTGCGTAGCTAGCCGCCTAGCTAGCCAGCTAGCTCGGGTGCAGCTAGCTAGGCAGCTAGCCAGGAAGCTAGCTAGGCAGCTAGCTAGCTAGCTGGGAGCTGACCTGTGTAGGACATAAGGGGGTTCTTGCCGGAGAGACATTTCAATATGAAAAAAGCCACATCTTTGAGTTTGAAATAATTGAAGTGGCTGTTCAGCAAAGCCAAAGAAGACAAATAGTGTTCCGCCGTGTCCTCCTGAGAAGCAGCAAGCAGCAAGGCAGCAGCAGCAGCAGCAGCAGCTGCAGCACGCGCGTCAGCGAGAGGGCAGCAGCAGCAGGCGCAGCAGCAGCAGGTGCTGCAGCAGTGTGTGCAGTAGCAACAGGGCAGCAGCAGCAGGCGCAGCAGCAGCGTATGCAGCAGCGTATGCAGCAGCAGCAGACGCAGCAGCAGCGTATGCAGCAGCGCATGCAGCAGCAGCAGACGCAGCAGCAGCAGCAGGTGCGCGGTAGAGGCAAACAGCAGCAGGAAAAGAGCAGCAGAGAGGCAGCAGCTAGCTAGACGCCGGCCCTTCGCGCCTAGCAGCCAGCAAGCGAAGGCAGCAGCGGCAGCAGCAGCAGCAGACGCAGCAGCAACAACAGCAGCAACGGGCAGCAGCAGCAGCAGCAGCAGCAGCAGGCATTCAGAAGGCAACAAATCCAAAAAGACAGTCTCAGAGCCTGTGACTGCATGCATGCAGATCTTTAAATAAATAAATCCATTTGAATGGATGTGCAGATACTTGCAAGTGCATGCAAGTGCATGCAAGTGCATGCAAGTGCATGCAAGTGCATGCAAGTGCATGCAAGTGCATGCAAGTGCATACAAGTGCATGCAAGTGCATGCAAGTGCATGCACTTATTATTTGAGCGGCTGTGCATGCAAAAAGAAAGAAAAAACTCTTTTATTCTCTTAACTTGCGCACTCTGGCATTAAAATAACCTGACAGTACATATTTGCATGCAAATATAAACACAAATATTTATAAATATAAATATCTGTAAATAGAAATAACATAAATATATATAAATAAATTTGAAGGCATAGAATATACATATATATGTTTATATATAATTTTAAATGTTCATATTAGTGATATTTGTTCACACGCATATATCTATATATATTTATCTTTAATCTGCATATATGTATATATACATTACATTATATTATATTTTATATTACATTACATTACATTATATTACATTACATTATATTATATTATGTTATATTACATTACATTACATTATATTATATTATATTATATTATATTATATTATATTATATTATATTATATTATATTATATTATATTATATTATATTATTTTATATTATATTATATTGTATTACATTTCTATTTAAGTTCCCCTAAAGATGAGCCGCAGCAGCTGACTTGATGAAAAGAAAATAAAAAGAGGACAAAAGAAATGAATTAAAATAAAACAAATTTAAAATAAAAAGAAAAAGAAAAAGACAGAAATGAAGCAGCAACTCACTTGCAGCTGAAAGTCATAACGCCGCGGGATCTTCTGCTCGTCCTTGACTGCATTTATCGACTGCAGCAGCAGCAGCAGCAGCAGCAGCAGCAGCAGCAGCAGCAGCAGCATCAGCAGCAGCAGCAGCAGCAGATCGGGTGCGTACAGAGAGCATGCAAATGAAAAGCGCGGGAAGAAGTCTATTGAATTAATTTTCATCTTTGATTAAATATATATTTTTGCAACAAGTGCGGAAGCAAAGAGACAAAAAGGAAAAAGAAAAAAGGAAAAGATAAAAAAGAGAAAGAAACATAAAAGAGATTAAAGAATAACAAAAGAGACAAAGAAATTATAAAAGAGAAAAAACAATAGTCAATTATGAAAGAGAAACAACAATGATAAGCGATAGAATAATAATAATAATAATAGAAGAAAAAGAAAAGAGAGCAAAGAAGCAAAGGAAAAGAGAGCAAAGAATGAAAATAAAATAAAAAAGAAAAAAAAGAGACAAAAGATAATAAAAGAAACAACAGAAAATAAAAGACACAAAAGAAGAAAAGAAGACAAAAGAGGAAAAAGAAAAGAGAAAAATAGAAAAATAAAGGAAAAATAAAAGAAAAATAAAAGAAATATAAAAGAAATATAAAAATAAACAAAAATATATAAATAAATAAAAGTAAATGAATACGAATAAAAATAAATAAAAATAAATAAAAATAAATAAAAATTAAATAAAAATAAATAAATCTTTTTCTCACTTGAAGCTGCAAAACGGCTTTATGAGTTTCGCCGCAAACTGAAGAAAAGCCAGAAGGAACTTCTGCAGCTTTGAAGTATTCTGAAATAAATCAAAAAATTAAATTAAATTAAATTAAATTAAATTAAATTAATAAATAAATAAAATGAATAAATTAAATTAAATAAATAAAAGAATAAATAAAATGAATCCGGTGAACTTGAATTCAAAAAAGAAAATAAAAAATAAAATTAAAACGACAAAATGGGACGTAGTTAAAAGATTTAACTCAAAAAGAAAATTCAAAAAATGAAATAATGAAAAACTAAAAATGAAATTAAAAATAAATCAAAAATACCGAATCGAAAAAGAAATTAAGTTTCAAATTTAATTAGGAAAAGGAATTTAAAAAGATGAAGTTAATGGGATGAGTTTAAAGATTAAGAAATAAAAATATCTTTAGAAAGATGAAAATAAAAAAAATAATAAAAGGACTAAAAAAGAAATAGAGAAAACGAAATAAAAAGATGAAATAAAAGATATTAAAATAAAGAGATGAAATAAAAGATGCTAAATTAAAAAGATGAAATTAAAGATATGAAATTAAAAAGATGAAATAAAAGAAATGAAATTAAAAAGATGAAACAAAAATGAAGCAAAAGAAACGAAATGAAAGAAATTGGAAAAAGGATTAAAGAAAAAACAAAAAGAAAAAAGAAATTCGAAAACCAAAACAAAAGAAAGACAGAACTAAACATTTGGAAGTAACCAATAAAGGATGAATAAGTAAATTAATGAAAGAATAAACAATAAATAAATACATAAATAAAAAAACAAAATAAATAAATAAATAAATAAATAAATAAATAAATGCCCAACAGAATAATAAATAGTTCAAATTAAATAAAAACAAATAAATAACAGCCCAGAGCGCAGGCGGCCGAAGCGCCGGAAGAAGGGCACAGAGGAAAACCCTAAACCCTAAACCCTAAACCCTAAACCCTAAACCCTAAACCCTAAACCCTAAACCCTAAACCCCCAAACCCTAAACCCTAAACCCTAAACCCTAAACCCTAAACCCTAAACCCTAAACCCTAAACCCTAAACCTAAACCCTAAACCCTAAACCCTAAACCCTAAACCCTAAACCCTAAACCCTAAACCCTAAACCCTAAAGCTACCCTAAACCCTAAATAAACCCTTATTTGTTTCCTAAAAGCCCCACCGTCGCTGATGGTGTTCCTGCGCTGCTGCTGCGCCCTTTTGCTGTGGGAGTGCAGCCCGGTCTGGAAGCTGCCAGCAGCCCCTGCTGCTGCTCCTGCTGCTGCTGCTGCTGCTGCTGCTGCTGCAGTGAAGGTCTCTTGGTGAGACTGGACTCTGGGCCTGCGGGCGATTCGGTCTTGCGGCGTCAGCCGCCGCAGCTGTCTGCTGCAGCTCGAGTTCTGTCTCCCAACAGCTCCATTATCTGCTGCTGCTGCTGCTGCTGCTGCTGCTGCTGCTGCTGCTGTGGGGTCTTCTCTCTGCAGCCTTGAGCCCAGGCGAAACCAGCTGGTCACATGAGTGAAGGCATCGCCGTCAGTTTCATTGCTCAGTGCGCGGCTGCTGCTGCCGCTGCTGCTGCTGGCCTCGCTGCCGTTGCTGCTGCTGCTGCTGCTGCTGCTGCGGGAAAGGCTCCGCGAATAGGCAGGAGACTGAATTTGGTGAAGACGAATTCGAGAACTTTGGGAGTGCAGCCCTGCATGCGCAGCACAGCAGCAAAATGCCACAAGTGCTGCTGCATGCATTGAATAAACAACTAGCCTTTTTGGGGTTGCAGCTACTGCTGTGGCAGCAGCGCAGCAGCAGCAGCAGCAGCAACAGCAGCAGCAGCAGCAGCAGCTTTTGCTGCTGCCAGTAAAAGCAAACGCAGCGGCAGCAGGAGAAACAGCCAAAACAAACATTGGCCCAAAACACTTACTGGACTTGAAGCTCTGCAGGTCCCGAATGAGCTCTGAAAGCAAAGACAACAGCAGCAGCAGCAGCAGTAGCAGCAGCAACAGCCGCAGCAGCAGCAGCAGCGGCAGCAGAAGCGGATGGGAGAAGAGGCTTGCACAGCAGCGCGCAGCAGGCAGAGACAAGAGAAAAAGTGGGAAAGAGAAATAAAAAAAAAGCAAAACAGCACTCGCTGCTGCAGTCTGCTGCTGCGCTGCTGCTGAGGGCAGCAGTAAGACACAGCAGCAGCGCAGCCTGCTGCTGCGCCAATCCCCCCGGGCCCATTTGCCGTTCAAATGCGCCCTCCATTATTGCTGCTGCTGCAGTCCCAAGCTGCAGCAGCAGCTGCAGCAGCAGGAGCAGCAGCAGGAGCAGCAGCAAGAGCGGCAGCACACGCACCGTCGCCTGGTTCGCTGCCACGAGGCTCTTCCTGGGGGCTGCTTTGAGCCCCGTCTGCTGCCTGGCTGTTTTGCTGCGGCTTGTCCGTCTGCTGCTGCTGCTGCTGCTGCTGCTGCTGCGAATCCTCCGGACTGGCAGCAGCAGAAGCTGCCTTCGCGTTCACAGCCAAAACGCTGCCGCCTCCACTCGCGGGCCTTTCCCACCTCCACCACGAGAGCACTGAGGCAGTGAGGCTGTTGATGTTGGTGGTCACCATGTCCTTTGCTTGCTGGACAGCAGCAGCAGCAGCAGCAGCAGCAGCAGCAGCAAAGACAGCCGCAGCAGCAGCAGACACGGCTTAGAAGCAGGAGGAGAAAGCGTCTCCCCATCGCGCAGCAGCACCAAGCAGCAGCAGTAGCAGCAGCAGCAGCAGCAGCAGCAGCAGTCAGAACCGAACGCGCCCACGCCACTTCCCGCGAGAGCCACCGCAGCATGCGCAGCAGCAGCAGCAGCAGAACCAGCAGCAGCAGCAGCAGCAGCAGAACCAGCAGCAGCAGCAGCAGCAGCAGCATGGGGTGGTCACCTGCACATTGAGGTCCCATTTGTACCAGCCCTGCAGTCCGTTGGATCTCCAGTAGGCGAGCAGCACTGGGGGCGGCATTTCCTTAAGGTGTGGATATATTAGCTTTTCTAATCTGAAAGCCTGAAGCCGCAGCAGCAGCAGCAGCAGCAGCAGCAGCAGCTAGTCCTTTGCCGCTTCACAAGAGGCTTCAACAGCAGCAGCGCACGCAGCTGCTGCGGCGCGAGCAGCGCTGCAGCAAGAGTCGCAGAGGCCCCGGCAGCAGCAGCAGCAGCAGCTGCTGCTGCTGCTGCTGCAGTGCAAGACTCACGACGGGGTCGCACGGGTGAAAAAGGTTGTAAACCTGGAGGCCTTCGGGCAGCTGTAGCCCTGTCTTCAGAATCTGCAGCAGCAGCAGCAGCAGCAGCAGGCAGAGCAGCAGCAGCAGGTAAAGCAGCAGCAGCAGTAGTCACGAGAGCAATCTGTAAGCCTACAGAAAGACTTCTGTGCAGCACGCGAAGCTCATGTGCTTGAATGGAAAAGCAAAAGCCCAGCAGCAGCAGCAGCATGATGGCAACAGTCCAACAAACGCAGCAGCAGCAGCAGCAGCAGCAGCAGCAGCAGGAAGCGCAGCGCAGCAGATCCGCCACACCTCTGGAGAGTTTAGCAGCAGAAATGCCGGCAGGCATCCGCCCAGCAAGAACAGAGACTCAGCAGTAAAGTCCAGTTTTGGGACCTCTTCGCGGGAACGGTACTGTGTCTGCAAGCACAGCAGCAGCAGCAGCAGCAGCAGCAGCAGCAGCAGCAGCAGCAGCAGCAGCAGCAGCAGCAGCAGCCAAGAGAAGGGAGCGGACAAATTGAAAAGGACAGAGTCAGCGAATACAAAGACACACACAAATCGCGCAGCGGCAGCAACTGACACTAGATGATAGAAATAAGTGCAGCGGAGCCCTGGGCAATGCAGCAGCAACAGCAGCCGCAGCAGCAGCAGCAGCAACAGCAGCAACAGCAGCAAAGCTGCAGCTGCGCTTGAGCAGCAACAGGAGCGACAGTAAGAAAGGGGCAGCAACAGCATGAGGCGCAGTAGTGGCAGCAGCAAATGACACAAAACAAACGGCAGCCCAGCAGCAGCAGCAGCAGTAACAGCAGCTGCAGTAGCAGCACTGGCAGCGGCAGCAGCAGCACCCGCAGCAGCAGCGAAGCCAACGACAGCAGCAACGCTGCTGCCAATGGACGCACCAGCATCAGCAGCACCACAGGCGGCAACAACAGCAGCAGCAGCAAAACCAGCGGATGTACCACCATCAGCAGCAGCACAAGCAGCAGCAGCAGCAGCAGCAGCAGCAGCAGCAGCAGCAGCAGCTTACGGGCCTGAAGGACTTGCCGCTGAGGAGCTCGTAGGCCATAACGCTGCCCAGCGAATAGCCCAAGAGGCTGAAGCGGCTTTTAGAGAAGCGGCCTGAGGGGTGCTGCGCAGCAGCAGCAGCAGCAGCAGCAGCAAATGAGATAAAAGGGATTTCAAAGAAAAGCAAAGTCAAAAAAGCAACTGCAGCAGCAGCAGAGGGCCAACGTGAGCTGGAAAGCAGCAGAAGCATCAGCAGTGAGCCAGCGGCGCCACGCAGTGCAGCAGCAGCAGCAGCAGCAGCAGCAGAGCCGCCGTCTCCAAGAGCGCCCGCACCAGGAGCAGCAGCAGCAGCAGCAGCGGTAGTGCGTCAGCACAACCACCAGCAGTAGAAGCGGTCGCAGCAGCAGCTGCAACAGCAACTAAAGCAGCAGCAGCTGAAGCAGCAGCCCCAGCAGCCGCAGCCCCAGCAGCCCCAGCAACCCCAGCAGCAGCAGCAGCAGCAGCAGCAGCAGCAGCAGCACGCGTGCCTGCTTGAGTTTGTGGTAAGCAGCATTCAGCTGCGCAGCCACTTGCTGCATAATGAAGTCCCCAAATCTCGGAGTCATAAAAAAGAGAAGATCGCCGGCAGTCAAAGACAGCAAACGCCGCATTTCGTAGAGGCTCGATATCCCTATGCTTTGAAACAAACTGAGCAGCAGCAGCAGCAGCAGCAGCAGCAGCAGCAGCAGCAGCAGCAGCGGCGGAAAAGAGAAGATGTATAGGGGCGTAGCAGCGGGGGGAGATCCCGCCGCCGCAGCAGCAGCAGCAGCAGCAGCAAGGGCAGCAGCAAATACAGCAAGCAGAGGCAAGAACAAGGGGAGCAGCAAACGAGGAACAGAAGCAGCAGCAGCTACACGAAGAAGCAAAGCAGCAGCAGCTAAAGCAGCATCGAGGAGACAACAAAAAAGAGACGGAAGACCAAAAGTCGGCCAGTCTAGACAGACACAGGCAGCAGCAGCAGCAGCAGCTGCTGCTGCTGCCTTCTCCTGCAACGGCGTCAGCAGCAGCAGCAGCAGCAGCAGCAGCAGCAGCAGCAGCAGCAGCAGCGAGACAGCGGGAAACCCACTGGTCTTGCGCCTCGACGATGCATCTTTTCCAATTTATGGCTAAGACGTAAACGCTGATGGGCTTTCGCCAAAACCAGAGGGCGTTGACGCACCTGTGCAGCAGCAGACAAGAAGCAGCAGCAGCAGCAGCAGCAGCAGCAGGTGAAGCGGCTAGGAGGGCGCCTCCCTGCCCTTCCTCGCGGTCCCTCGTGCTGCTGCTGCAGCTGCTGCCTCGCGCTGCTGCTGCAGCTGCTGCTGCAGCAGCAGCAGCAACAGCAGCAGCGACGCAAACGGCGCTAGCGGTGGCGGCAGGAGCGCTGCAGTGTGCGGCCATTCCGCCTTTGCTACAGCAAGAGCAGCAGCAGCAGCAGCACGAAAGCAGCAGCAGCAGCAGCAGCGCGAACAAAGCAGCAGCTCAAACCCAGCAGCAGCAGCACCGGCCCACGCGCAGCAGCAGCAGCAGCAGCAGTGGGGCCTTCCGGAGCAGCAGCTGTGGCTCTAAAGGCGCAGCAAGGCAGCAGCAGGCTTTGCTGCAGCGCCGCAGCAGCGCAGCAAATTACCTGATGGAGTGCCGCAGCTGCTCCTGCTGCTGCACTTCGTGCTGCGAGCCGCAGCCAATTCCATGAATGACCAGCAGCACATGATCTACGGGGGCGTTCTTGTCGCCTGCTGGCAGCAGGCCGTTGGCCCCGGGGGCTGCTGCGCTGCTGCTGGCTGCTGCTGCTGCTGCTGCTGCTGCTGCTGGCTCTGCTGCTGCTGCTGCCTCCGCCGCGGCGTCTTGGTGCAGCAAGACGCGGGAAGCCGCAGCGCGCGCAGCAGCAGCAGCAGCAGCGCCCTCGGGCCTCAGAGGCAAAAAGTCAGGGAGCCCGTCCACGGCCTGCTGCTCTGCTGCTGCTGCAGCGTCTGCTGCTGCTGCTGCAGCGTCTGCTGCTGCTGCTGCACTTTGCGGGCTTCCTCCTGCTGTTGAGGCCGCTTCTGATGCCCGCGCCGCTGCTGCTGCTGCTGCTGTCGAGGTGGAGCTGCTGCTCCCTCCAGGCCGGCGCTGCAGCAGCACTTCATCCGTCAGCTGCACGTCCACTTCGCTCTGCTGCTCCTGCTGCTGCTGCTGCTGCTGCTGCTGCTGGGCCGCAGGGGCCGCCCGGCCCAAAGATAAGAAGCGGCTGTGCAGCACTGTGGGGGCAGACGCAGCAGCAGCCGCAGCACCGGCAATGACTTCTTCTTCTTCGCACAAAGAGCTGCTGCTGCTTCTGCTGCACATGGGGCTGCCTTGGCCAGATGCAGCAGCAGCAGCAGCAGCAGCAGCAGGCGCCGCTGCTGCTTCTGCGTCGCTGCTGCGGCCGCCCGAGGCTGCGCCGCGTGGCTCCTGCGCCTCAGGCGCTGCAGCACTCCATGCTGCTGCTGCTGCTGCTGCTGCTGCTGCTGGCGCGGCTCCATTAGGGGGGGTGAGTGAGTCCGGTGAGAGGATCTCTGGCGTCGCTTCTGCTGCTGCGGCCATCATGTCTGCTGCTGCTGCTGCTGCTGCTGCTGCTGCCTCCTCGGCAGCCAGACCCTCCAGCTGCTGCGACTGCTGCCTAAAGTCCCAAGCAGCAGCAGCAGGGCTGCGGCTGCTGCGCAGCGACTCCCGCAGCCTCAGGAAAGACACCACTTGGCTGCGCTGCTCATTTGCTGCTGCTGCTGCTGCTGCTGCATTTGGAGAGGGTGCAGAAGGCTCAGCAGCGGTCTCTCCTGCTGCTGCTTCTGCTGCTAAATCATTTGTTGCGGCTGAGGAAAAGTTCCGCAGCAAAGAGTCCCACATTTCCAGCAGCAGGCGGGGGACAGTGGGGGCAAGGGGCTGCTGCTGCCGCTGCCGCAGCCTGCTGCTGCAGCTGGCTGCTGCAGCTGCTGCAGCTGCTGCAGCTGCTGCAGCTGCTGCAGAGCAGCCGCTGCTGGGAGCAGCTAGGCGCAGCGGAAAGGGGAAGAATGTGGGAGCGCAATGACAGGTCAAAGACAGGCAGGAGCTCGAGGAACGCTATTTGCCATGCCTGCTGCTGCTGCTGCTGCTGCTTTTGCTGCTGCTGATGCTGCTGATGCTGCAGCGCTGCTCAGGAAGAGGGCGGATGTGCTGGGGGTTCTTTGCGCTGCAGCCGCAGCGACCGTGGCAGCAGAACAGCAGCAGCAGTAGCAGCAGCAGCAGCAGCGACTACGGCAGCAGCAGCAGCTTAATCGAGGCAGTCAATGCGCATTATTAAATCAAAAGTCGTAAAGTTAGCTATTTCTGCAGCTGCTGCCATCTGCGGGCGGTCTACCGCCGCAAGGCCTTACGGGGGGCCCCGCTAGCAGCAGCAGCAGCAGCAAGAAGGCTGAAATTGCCTGCGATCTCTTCACATCCGGTTCCTTTTTAGTTTGTAGCAACAAGCACATAAAGGACAGCAGCAAAAAGGTGTGTGTAGCCCTAGGCCCTTGGGTTATGGCCTGGACACGGGTGAGCGAGGCAAGAGCAGCATTGCTGCCGCTGCTGCAGCTGCTGCTGCCGCCGCGCTGCTGCTGCTGCTGCTGAAGCCACTGGTCAAATAGCTTCCTAGAGCACTTCTTAAAGCAGGTACATCGGCAACTGAATATAATTTTTATCTAAACGCAAGCAGCAAATAACACTGCTGCCTCCCTTCGGCCTCGTGGCGCCTCCGTGTGTGCACACCTGAACTGCAGCAACGGACCGACCGCCTTGCTGCCTCGGGCGATCTTTCTTGTCCTTCTGCGCTATCCCAATTTTGACAAAGTCTTTTTTGTCTTCATTACTTCCTTCGTCGTGTCGCTTCTCGCCGGGCAGCGCGCGCAGCAGCAAGACAGCAGCAGCAGCAGCAGCAGCGCCGCCGGAGCCCAGAAGCAGCGCAGCAGCAGCAGCAGCAGCACCCATTCCTTGCAGCAGAATGCCGGGGGGCCCAGCAGCAAAGCGAGGGGGCCCCAGGGGGGGCCGGGGCGGCCGCAGCAGCCGCGGCGGCCGCGGCAGCAGGCCGCAGCGGGGCTGCCGCGTGGTGCCATCTTTTGAAGAAGTGATGGCTCGAAACGTTTCCAGCAGCAATCCGCAGGTGGAGGAGCAGTCTGAGGAGGAGACGGAGCAGCAGCAGCAGCAGCAGCAGCAGCAGCAGCAGCAGCAGCAGCAGCAGCAGCAGACTCGCAGGGGACCAGTGGTCCCCCCTGACAGCGACGTGAGTCCAGCACCCCGTTGGCTGCCAACAGCCGCAGCGCAGGCAGCAGCTGAAGCATCAGCAGCAGCAACGCCAGCAGCAGCAACAAGAATAACACCAGCAATAACACCAGCACCGACAGCAGCAGCAGCAGCAACTGCAGCAGCAGCAGTAGCAGCAGCAGCAGCAGCAACAGCACGAATATCTGCGGCTGCATCTGTCCTGCTTTTGGTTTGCCTTTGTCTGTTTGTGCCCGCAGAAAGACGAGCCTCTGGTCAGCTGCTCTTTGCTGCTGCTGCCTTCCACTGTTTCACTTCTTTCTGCTTCTTTGCTGCAGCAGCAGCTGCTGCTGCTGCTGCTTCTGCTGCTGCTGCTCTCTTCTTCCTAGTCATTTTTTCCTGACTGTATCTCAGCCTCTCTACACAAAACACTCCACTCCACATACGCACGTGCATCACGGGGACTCCTACAATTGCTGCTGCTGCTGCCGCTGCTGCCGCTGCTGCTGCTGCTGCTGCTGCTGCTGCTGCTGCTGCTGCTGCTTCAGGTGGGCGCCGGCAACCCGAACAGGAACAGAGGCGCCAGTCTTTCCCCCGAGCCTTCCAGGCGCGAAAAGGAGGCGCAGGAGAAGGCGAAGCAAGCAGCACATTTGCAAGTGGGTTTGGGGCTGTTTTGCTGCTCTTTTGCTGCTGCTCTTTTGCTGCTGCTCTTTTGCTGCTGCTCTTTTGCTGCTGCTCTTTTGCTGCTTCTCTTTGTCAACTTCTGCTTCCTTTATGGCCTTTTTGCTGCCTTGTTGTGTCTCTTTCGGGGCTCCTGCTTCGTGCTGCCTCTTGGCTGCTGCAACTCATTGCCCTGCTTGCTGCTGCTGCTGCTGTTGCTGCTGCTTCTCATGCTATCCTCGCCCTCGCCTCTGCCGCTGCTGCTGCTGCCTCTTCCCCATTAGGGGCCCTTAAAGAGTCTCGTTCTTTAAGTTCGTTTCTTATTTTTGATTGCTGCTGGCCAAACATTTCGCCGTGTGAGCAGCAGCAGCAGCAGCAACAGCTGTTGCTGCTGCTGCCTGCTTCATTGTCACTGCTTGAGACTCTGTTGGCCACAGAGCAACTCGAAGGGCTACTGCTGCTACAGGGACACAATAGCAGCAGCAGCAGCAATAGCAGAAGCAGCAGCAGCAATAGCAGCAGCAGCTGCTGCAATAGCAGAAGCAGCAGCGGCAATAGCAGCAGCAGCAGCAGCAATAGCAGCAGCAGCAGCAGCAATTCGGTGCATGCGTGGCTGTGTTTTTGCGCACAGAAACTGCAGGCTGAAGGGAAGACGAGCCAATCCAAAGCGGATCTCGAGAGGTAAAGCTGTGCAGCTTCAGAAAGCCCCACACTAGACCTTAAGCAGCAGCAGCAGCAGCAGCAGCAACAGCAGCAACAGCAGCAGCTAGAGCTTTTGCAGTGAACTTGGTCCGCTGCACTTCAGCGGATCAGCAGCAGCACCCTCTCCTTGCTGCTGCGCAGTTAGAAAATGAGCAGCAGCAGCTGAAGTGCTGCAGTTCGGTTTTTGCTGCTGTCTGCAGATTGGCTGAAGTTCGCAGGCGCAGAGAAGCAGCACAGCGCTCCAGAGCAGCAAAATCGCCCTGACTGCTTTTGCTGCCAAACAGCAGCAGCAGCAGCAGCAGTAGCAGCAGCAGCAGCAGCAGCGGTAGCAACAGCAGCAGCTGCGGGGGCCCCGCTCTTTTGCAGAAACGGTGTCTGCGGCCCCGGCTTTCTGCACTTCAGGTGTATATACAGCAGGTCTAATAAGGTACTCCAGTCTTAAGTGCCCAGCTGCTCGGCCTGCTGCTGCAGGACTGAGCCAAGGGGCCCCTCTGGGGCCCCTCTGGGGCCCCCTGGGGCCCCTCTGGGGCCCCCCGGGGCCCCTCTGGGGCCCTGCTGCTGCGGGTCCCGGTGGTTCGCTGCAGCGCAGCACAGGCGGGGGCTGGCGGGCAGTGGGCAGCAGCAGCTCCTGCAGCAGCAGCAGCAGCAGCTGCTGCTGCTGCTGCTGCTGCTACTGGGCGCCGAGCTTGAGGACAACTTCCTTGAGGTGGCCCTCGAGAGCAGAAGCTCTTTCGGAAAGAGAAGTGCGGCCCGCGTGGGAGCCGCCGCCGTCTTCTGCTGCTGCTGCAGTTTGCTGCTGCTTCGAAATGCTGCGGCGGCTGCGGCTCCTGTGCAGCTTTTGGTCCTGCACGACCAGGGCGTGCAGCAGCTGCTTCAGGAAGTCGTCTTTGTCGTAAATGCCTGCGCAGCCTCGCAGCAGCAGCAGCAAAAGGCCCCCTTGCAGCAGCAGCACGAAGCCCCTTTGCAGCTTTGCAGCAGCAGAAAGCTCCGTTCTAGCAGCAGCACAAAGCCCCCTTGCAGCAGCACAAAGCCCCCTTGCAGCAGCAAAAGGCTCCCTTGCAGCAGCAGAAGGCTCCCTTGCAGCAGCAGGAAGCCCGCTTGCAGCAGCAGAAGGCTCCCTTGCAGCAACAGAAGGCTCCCTTGCAGCAGCAGGAAGCCCGCTTGCAGCAGCAGAAGGCTCCCTTGCAGCAGCAGAAGGCTCCCTTGCAGCAGCAGAAGGCTCCCTTGCACCAGCAGAAAGCTCCGTTGAAGGAGCAGCAGAAAGCCCCGTTGCAGCAGCAGAAAGCCCCGTTGCAGCAGAAGGCCCCGTTGCAGCAGCAGAAGGTTCCATTGCAGCAGCAGCCAGTGTGTGGCAGCTATTGTGGCCTCTGGTGCGGCTGTAGACAGAGGCCGGCAGCAGCAGCAGCAGCAGCAGCAGCAGCAGCAGCAGCAGCAGCAGGGCGTTGGCCAGCAGCAGCAGCTGCGGGTTTGCGAGCAGCAAAGTGCAGACTTTCCTTGGGAAGTTTTTGCAGAAACAGCAGCCCAAGTGCTGCAGAAGCGCTGGTCAACGAAGGCCTGCAGCTCTGCAGCAAGCTCGTCAGCTTCGGGGTCAGCAGCAGCAGCAGCAGCAGCAGCAGCAGAGGCGTCCGCCTTGGTCAGCAGCAGACACACCACGCAGTTCGGCTCGTGCTGCCGACACTCCGCAACTGTGGGGCCCGTCAGCCACTTTGCTGCTGCTGCTGCTGCTGCTGCTGCGCTGCTCGCAGACTGCCCGTCAACGCACACCACCAGTGCCCTCGTGCCTCTCCAGAAGTGTTCCCCCGCGGGGTTGCTTCCGAACTGCAGCAGCACGCCCAGCAGCACACACGCAGCTGCAGCTGCAGCAGCAGCAGCAGCAGCAGCAGCAGCAGCGGCGGCGACGGCGGCGGCAGCAGCGCAGCTGCTGCTGCGGCGGCCGCGGGGCGGCGGCGCGCAGCTCCAGCTGCGCGCCGCCGGCCCTGCGGCTGCTGCTGCGCACGCCAGCAGCCCGCAAGCAGCAGCAGCAGCAGCAACAGCAGCAGCAGCAGCAGCAGCAGCAGCAGGAGCAGCAGGAGGGAAGACAGGAAGGGGAAGAAGCAAGGAACTGACTCCCCGCGGAGTGTCCCAAAGCTCCACATTTACTATGCATGCAGCAGGAGCTGAAATGGCCCAAGACTTTGTGGCCAGGCGCAGAGACCACGTGGGCTCGGTGTGGGGGTTGAAGCGGGCGAAGATGTACCTGCAGCAGCAGCAGCAGCAGCAGCAGCAGCAGCAGCAGCAGCAGCAGCTCACTGGGGCTCTCTGCTGGGCACTCGCACTCAACTAGGGCGCTGCTGCTGCTGCGGCTGCTGCTGCTGCAGCTGCTGCCGGTGGAGAGCAACGCGGACACTGCGCAGTGCGCAGCTTGCTGCTGCTGCTTGGGGCTCCCAAGAGCAGCAGCAAAGCTCTGCTGCGGACTCTTGAGAAGCAGCAGCCCACAGTTAGCAGCAGCAGTTCTGTGCTGCTAAGTAAAGGGAGTGTTGAGCTTCGCCAGGGGCGCTACGGCGGCCGCAGCAGCGGGCAACCCCGCTGCTGCAGCAGCAGCAGCAGCAGCCGCTGCTGCTGCTGCTGCTGCTGCTGCTGCTGCTGCTGCTGCTGCTGCTGCTGCTGCTGCTGAAGCGTGCACCTGTCTATGACGCTGGTCTTGCCGGACTGGGCGTCGCCCACGAAAACAATCTTCTGGCGAAAGGCCGGCAGCGCCGCCATAAGGCGGGCGTCTGCGAAAGTGTCGGGCAGAAATTTCTTTCGGACTTTCCACATTTGCTGCTGGCAGCAAACTTGCATCTGCAGCAGCTGCAGCAGCTGCAGCAAAGTTCAAGTTCGAAGTTCTTAGCAGGCTGCTGCAGCGCCTCTGCTGCCTTCTACGGCCCGCAGAGCCCAGAGCTGCGCGCAGCAGCGCCGCCTCGCCCGCAGCTTCCTGCAGTCAGTTCAACTCAACGCCGCGGCTGCGGGGGCCTTTTCTTAAGGGCCACTTCCCGCGGCGCTGCTAGTTTATGGCCAGTAAATCCTAGTCAGTAAAGCTTTTTAAAAGTGCTGGAGTTTTGCTTAGCTGCGGGCTGTCGCCTTTCACGGCCAGCCGCGCCTTCCGCGCCGCTCCGCGGCGGACAGAACCCGCAGGGAGGGCCGCTTTGCGCGGAAGCGAAGGGGCAAATGCCGCACTCAAGGCGGCATTAAATCATTTTCAGATTGTTGTCGTTATTTGGAGCGTTTTAAATGGTGTTCTACGTGCTATTCTGTTAGTTGGAGCGGGGTTGCAACGGCGAGGTCACTTGCTACGCAAGGCGCAGGGGCCCGTCGGCGGCCTGGGCCGCCGTGCCACCATAACTTTGAATTGGCTTTATTATTTTGAATTAAAAAGAAATAAACAACAACAAAATGCAATTGAAAACAAATAACGCGCGAAATTTGGGGGAGCGGCCGGAGCTTCCTTCAGATCCACGGCCATGCTGCTTCCGCTGTGTCTTGCAAGGAACTACGCGAGGTGTCTAGACACCTCAATTCTTGCACAGATTTTGCACAAAATGAGCGTCACTTTAACAATTCTTCTTCCCAGCGAAGTGTTGACTTTTTTGCATTTTTCCACTGAGCACAACTTCTTTCTAGATGTTTGTTGAGTTTCATTTCTAAGCCGGCAGGAGTGTTTCTCGCTTCACTCCCTGCATTAATTCAATGGAAGATTCCTTTGAATCGGGTGCAGGTCCGACCGAGCTGTACATCCTCAGGCAGCTCTCCGCGTACAAAGATGTAATGTCCCATTGCTTTCCTTTTGAAATACTTGGCAGTTTAGCGAAACTGCAAAGCAGGAACTGATCCGGCGCCTCCACGCAGAAGTTTACCTCCTCAGGAAACGCGTAGAGGTGCGTTGAACTCAACAAGTCGTTTCCAAGCTTTCTGCCAGTTTCCCGCCTCCGGCAGCAACTCGAGAGGGCCCCTGCGCACCCACAGTGCGCTGCAGTGGCGCGTGCTGCCCCCCCAGTACTCCCCCAATGCCCGAGGCCCCTGGGGGGCCCCTTGGGGCCCCTAAGCCGCGAGGCGGGCCAAACTGCTGGCCCAGCTGCAGCGCTGCAGCAGCTTGCTGCTGGAGGCCGCCCCAAGCGTCCGCTGAAGCTCCAGATTCCGCCTGCAGCAGCAATGAAGTACTTGGGGCCTCCTGGGGACTTCTCTTCTGCCTCAGTGCGCAGCTCCAGAGGGCCAACTCCAGCAGCAACTGGCCAACTCAAAGCTGCACTGCTGAAGACTGGGGGCCCCCTCAGGCACCCAGTTCCCGTCAGTCTCGGCCAGCTGGCCAATCTAGGCCTTACGGCTGGCAGCAGCAGGGGCCCCATGCCCCTCAGCAGCAGCAGGGGCCCCATGCCCCTCAGCGGCAGCAGGGGCCCCATGCCCCTCAGCAGCAGCAGGGGCCCCATGCCCTGCAGCAGCAGCAGCAGGGGCCCCATGCCCTGCAGCAGCAGCAGCAGCAGGGGCCCCACGCCCTGCAGCAGCAGCAGAGGGGGCCCCATGCCCTGCAGCAGCAGCAGCAGCAGGGGCCCCATGCCCTGCAGCAGCAGCAGCAGGGGCCCCACGCCCTGCAGCAGCAGCAGCAGCAGGGGCCCCATGCCCTGCAGCAGCAGCTTCGCAGCCGGAGGGGGCCTCGGGGGCCCCAGCTGTTCAAAGCGCAGCTGTGGGGCCCTTCGCCCCCAGGCCTTCCCTGGGGTGGCCAGCGGCCTCAGCGCAACGCCGCGGGCTGCCGCGGGCCCGCAGCGCCCACTGCAGCAGCAGCAGCTGCTGCTGCTGCAGCAGCGGCAGCAGCCGGCCCCGCGTGCTGCAGCAGGCCGCTCTGCATGCAGTCTGGGGGCCCCCGCTGCGCTGCGGACG
Source organism: Eimeria necatrix (assembly GCF_000499385.1). Classification (NCBI taxonomy): domain Eukaryota; phylum Apicomplexa; class Conoidasida; order Eucoccidiorida; family Eimeriidae; genus Eimeria; species Eimeria necatrix. Next base: position 37,256 of record NW_013654880.1, read on the forward strand.
AAGGCGGGGCCCCCCGCAGGCCCTGAGGCGGCCTTTCCCGCAGAGTCGCCGCAGCGGACTCCGCGGCTTGCGCTGGAGGCCTTCAAGTTTGAAGTGCGGAGAAGCTGCTGCAGCAGCAGCAGCAGCAGCAGAAGGGCAGAAGAGCCTTTGCTGCTGAGCTCGGGCTCGACCTGCAGCTCCCTGGCCTCGAGGAGGCGGCCCTGGACAGGCCTGTAGCAGCACGCGGCTGCTGCTGCTGCATGCAGCCGAACTGCTGCTGCATGCAGCCGAGCTGCTGCTGCATGCAGCCAGCAGCTGGCGGGCCGTTTGCTGCTGCAGTGCTGCACTGCATGCGCAGCCAGCCGCGGAGGCTCTCGCGTTTGCCTGCTGCTGGCTGTCTCGGAGGATCGTGCAGCTTCTGCGGCGCTGCTGGGCAGTTAGTGGCTGCAAAAAGCTAAAATGTGTCTCGAACTGCATTTATAACTGGCTATAAGACTTGCTTTTCAGAGATAGTGGCTTAGTTAGTGGGGAGTGTGGGAGTCTGCTGCAGCTGCGCAGGCGTGGAAAGCAGCAGCAGCAGACAGGAGGCCGCGCCGCAGGGCGAAAACTGCGGCCTTGAGGCCTTCAACAAATTCTAAACAGTGAATTGAAATGCAGAGAATTAAAAGTGTTTGCGCAAATGCTGCAGCAAACTGCACGAGCCCTTCTGGGTCTTGCGCGGCGTTGTGTAGAGTGGCACGTGCTGCAGGCCGGGTGGACCACTGGTCACGCGCCCGCGGCAAGTAAGCACTTGTGATATTTCTTGAAGACTCAACAGCTTAACTGCAAAGAGTTAATTCCTTTACAAACTGAAGAAGGCAAAAGTGTGAAGGCAGAGGGCCCCTGTGGCCGTCGCTCACGCCGAGCACAGCCCCAGCGGGCACCCCCTTCAGCGGGTCGATTGTGGCAGCAGCACTGCGTTGCTTCAAAAGAGAACCTTCTCGTCTTTTTGGTTTTTAAGGTTTAAAGCAAAGGTATTTGGCAGCTTTCTAGGGGCCCGAGTTGGTCTCTTTGGGCTTTTCGCTGGCGAAGTGCGTCTTGTTCACTTTGTCTGGCAGTCCGTGCACGGGGCACTGAGACTGCTGCGTTCATCTCCGTGCGCCTTTTTATGCTTTATTGCGCTGAGACCCCTTTATTAGGTTTCTTTCTTGTCGTTTTTGTGCAAAAGGAGCCGCGAATTGGCAGCAGCTCTTGCCGTTCTTTTTCTCGGCGCGCCGCGCTTCCTCCCGGCAGCAGGCTCGACTCGCGGCGCACTCCGCACGCTTCCCCCGCTGTCTCGCGATTTCCTCTTTGAATTACTTTTAATTTCAAGAAAGAAGTCCAAAAGGAAGGCTGGGCCCCCCGGCTTTCGGTCTTAGTTTATTTTTCGTGCGTCCGCGCCGCACGGCCGGCCTCCTGCTTTTTCGGGCGTGTGTTGTTTCGGTCTTCGCCTTTTTCCGCGACTCCGGGGCTTCGCGAGCAGCAGCAAGCAGCGCTTCGAGGGGCCGGCCTCTCCTCGCAGCAGCGGCGGGCAGCAGCAGCGGGCAGCAGCAGCTGGCAGCAGCAGCGGGCAGCAGCAGCTGCCAGCAGCAGCAGGCAGCAGCAGCAGGCCCCGAGGGGGCTTCGAGTTATGCGAATTGGCCGCAGTCTCGCTGCGCGATGGGGCGTCAGCGGGGCCTATTTTTGTTGGCCGCGGCGGCCGTGGCCTGCGGCGGAGCCCTCGCCCCCGCGGGCCCCCCTGCTGCTGCTGCTGCTGCTGCTGCTGCTGCTGCAGCAGGCAGCAGCTCCCTGGGGGAGCTCTCTGTGCGCGAACTCGCCAAACGCCTCTCAGTCACTGCTGACGAACAGACCCTCAGCAAATGGCAGGCCGAAGTGGACAAAGCCGTCGCCGACTTCCAGGCGGAGCAGCGCCGCGGCTACCCCTGCGTGCCCACGCGTCCGTGCTGCGCTTTGCTGCTGCTCTTTGCTGCTGCTCTTTGCTGCTGCGCTTTGCTGCTGCTCTTTGCTGCTGCGCTTTGCTGCTGCTCTTTGCTGCTGCGCTTTGCTGCTGCTCTTTGCTGCCGCTGCTTACGGCTGCTCTTTGCTGCTGCGCTTTGCTGCTGCTCTTGGCTGCTGCTCTTGGCTGCTGCTGTTTGCTGCCGCTGTTTGCTGCTGCTCTTGGCTGCTGCTCTTGGCTGCTGCTCTTTGCTGCTGCTCTTTGCTGCTGCTCTTTGCTGCTGCTCTTTGCTGCTGTTCTTTGCTGCTGCTCTTTGCTGCTGCTCTTTGCTGCTGCTCTTTGCTGCTGCTCTTTGCTGCTGCTCTTTGCTGCGGAGTGCAGCAGAAGCTTAGCTGCGGAGGCGTTTAAGGGGGCTGGTTTTGCTGCTGCGCATTCTGCTGCAGGCCAGTCGCTGCACTCCTCCGCCTTCTTCTCTCTCCAGGAATTCCCCGGCGAAGAATTTCAATTCTTAAAAGCCCTCTCGCCGCAGGTCTTCGAACTCCAGGCCAACAGCAGACACGCCAAACACGTCGTCGACGCAGATGTCTTCTTCAGGGAGGCGCAAGTCGTGGAAGGTGAGCCGAAGCTGCTGCTGCTGCTGCTGCTGCTGCTGCTGCTGCTGCTGCTGTTGCTGCTGCTGCTGCTGCTGCTGCTGCAGCATCTCACACGGGGCGCTTTTAACTGGCCAAGTGCTTATGAGGGAAGCTCACTCAGTGCAATATCTCTATACATTTGGCTTGCCGCTTTGAAGTCGGCCAACAGCAAGTGCTGTTCCTTCAGCAGCAGCTGCTAGCAGCAGCTGCTGTTTGCTGCTTCTGGCACTTTGAGTTTTGCTGCTTCTTGAATTGAAAGCTTTACTGATTGAGAATAGGTGTTTGGTTTAACACAAAAATATGCATTTAATTAAAAAGATAATGAAAGTTAACTGGAGTTTTGCTGCTGCCTGCAGACCCGCTGAAAGACGCAAACGGAATGGTGGAGAAGGTGGAGCTGCTGCTGTCGCGGCTGAAGGCTGTGGGGCCGAAGCTGCGGGCCGACGTGGACGCCATGGCTGCGAAGTCTGCAAAGACTTTGGAGTTTTTGAAGCAAGGAGTTGCTGCTGAGGACCTGAAGCTTCTCGAGAGCTTCGAAAGCAAGGCCACGGCAGAGCTCGAGGCGGCAAAGAAGGTGAGAGCCCTTTTGCTGCTGCTGCTGCTGCTGCTGCTGCTCTTCGCAGCGCCGCGGTGCCGCTGCTGCAGCAGCTGCTGCTGCTGAGCGCCGCAGCAGCGCCGCTGCGGAGGCGCCGCCGCGGCCCCCCGCCGCGCCCCTCCCGACCCGCCTAGCCCGCCCCAAAACCGCCGCTGCCGCTGCTGCTGCTGCTGCTGCTGCTGCTGCTGCTGCTGCTGGTTGTGCTGCAGATGGTGACGCAGATGCAGCAGGCGGACGCGTCCGTGGTGAAGGAAACGGCGGAGGCGGCGCGGCTGCTGGCCGTGGCCTTCCACATGCTGGAGGCGATGGGGCCGGAGGCCAACGGGGCGCGGAAGAAGCTGCGGACTCTGGAGCTGCAGTTCAGCCACCACGTGGCCAGCAGCGGGGCGGAGCTGCAGTCCGCAGTGCAGCACATGCGGCGGGCCGAGGAGCAGCTGGGGGCCCTCAGCAGGGCCTTTCAGGAGGGCATGGAGGAGCTGCGGGACAACAAGGCGGCCCTGGAGATAGTGCATGCAGCGCAGCAGACAGTGGCGAAGTTTGGGTCGGTTTTGGGGCAGCTGGGGGCCCCGGGGGCCGCGGCGAAGCAGCTGCTGGTTGCTGCTGCAGCAGCAGACGCGCGCGGCGACGCGGCGGCGCTGCAGCAGCTGCTGCTGCTCGCCGAAGACGAGACGCAGAAGGTCCAGGATGTCGAAGAGGCCTGCCACGGCTACCTCGCGGACTTGACGCTGCGCGCGCAGGCGCTGGAGTCCACAGCTGCTGCAGCAAAGAGCGAAAAGCTGAAGGCCAGGATAGCAGCAGCAGCGCAGACGCTGCGGGGCCGCCGGCAGCAGCTGGAGGCCTCGCTGGCCCAGAAGGCTGCAGCAGCAAGGGAAGCTGCTGCTGCTGCCAGGGGCGACTTGGCGCAGCTGATTGCCCAGCGCCTCGACCAACTCCAAAGTGCTGCCAGCGACGCAGAGGCCTGGGGCCGCCAAGCAGCGCAGCAGCAAGCTGCGCTCAGCTCCAAGATGAAGTCCTACGAGGAGCAAGTTGCTGCTGCGCAGGCTGCAGCAGAACAGTTCAAGAAGCGGCTGCTGGAGGACATCGAGGAGGCCCAGAACAAGGTGACCAGTGGTCACGTCGAGTGGGCCGCCCTCGAGGCCCAGTACTCCCTCAGCTCCCGCCAGGGCGCCTTCCACCGCCTGCTGCAGCAAGTCGAAGCAGCAAAGAGCAGCGCAGCAGCAATGCTGCGCAGCGCCGAGCAGCAGGCCGCCAGCTTCTACGCAGCAGCAGACCAGCAGCAGCAGGAACTCGAGAAGCTGGAGAAGCTCGCGCGGGACCTTGCTGCGGCTTCGAAGGCGCAGCAGGAGCGGCTGCTGCTCAGCAAAAAGCCCGGAGACGAAGCAGCAGCAGCAGAAGCAGCAGAAGCAGCGCAGCGGGCCTCCAGGGGCCTCCAAGTGGCAGCAACTCTCGCCAGCCACGCCAGCAACGCGCAGCAGCAAGCAGCAGACATGAAGGCAGCAATGGGGGAGCTGAAGGCCCGGCTGGAGAAGCGGCTGAAGGCCCAGGCGGGCTCCGAAGACCCCCACAAGGCCCAGGGGGGCCCCCAGGGGGGCCCCCACGGGCACGAGGGGCCCCTCAGCACCAAAGACGTGCTGCGCAAGTACACGGAAAGGGCCCGAGAGCACTTAGACCAGTCCGAGCAGCACTTGGAGAGGGCCAAGGAAGTGAAGCAGCAGCTGCTGAAGGTGCGGCAAACTCTCAAGGACGAAGTGGGGGCTTTGAAGCAAGCAATGAGCCCGCAGGACATGAAGGACCGCGTGCAGCAGATAGCCGAGGGCAAGCCCGCGAGCAGCAGCAGCAGCAGCAGCAGCAGCAGCAGCAGCAGCAGCAGCAGCGGGCTCGCAGAAACTGTGGAGAGGCGCGTGGCCCACTTGCTGGCCCTCGCAGCGGAACTGACGCGGCAAGAAGAAGCTGCTGAGAAGACGCGGCGGGAGGCGCAGCAAGCTGCCAGCAACTTGCGGCTGGCGCGGCTGCGGGCGCTGCTGCGGCACGAAGCAGCAGCAGCAGCAGCTCCTGCTGCTGAGGACGAGGAGGAGCGGCGGGCGCTGGCGGAGGCCGAGCCAGTCCCGGGCCAGGTGGCCAAGAAGGCGAAGCAGCTGCAGCAGCAGCTCGAGGCCTTCCAGCAGCAGCACGGCGGCGCTGCAGCCCGCAGCGACGTCGCCGGCCACGTGCTGCAGCAGCTTGCTGCAGTCCTCGCAGCAGCAGAACTCAAGTTCAAAGACCTGCTCGAGGTCGGCGCGCCCGCCCTCGAGGCCCACATGGCTGCTGCACAAGAAGCAGCAGAAAAACTCCACGCAGAGAGAGCAGCAGACAAGGAAGCAGGTGAGCCCCCAGCCCTTCCCGGACCCAAGAGACCAACTCCTGCTGCTGCTGCTGCTGCTGCTAACTTTGCTGCTGCTGCTGCTGCTGCTAACTTTGCTGCTGCTGCTGCTGCTGCTGCTGCTGCTAACTTTGCTGCTGCTGCTAACTTTGCTGCTGCTTCTGCTGCTGCTGCTGCTACCTTCGCCGCTGCTGCTGCTGCTAACTTTGCCGCTGCTGCTGCTGCTGCTGCTGCTGCTGCTGCTGACTTTGCCGCTGCTGCCACCGCTAATGTTGCTGCTGGCTTGGGGCCGCGTGCTGCTTGCAGGGCGGGCCTCGGACCCGAACTCAGAAGCAGCGCAAGGGTTTGCTGCCAGCGAGGCCGCGGCGCGGCAGCTGGCGGAGCTGCTGGTGTCAGTGACGGAAGAAGTGGAGGCCTGCGCGAAGCACGTGAAGAGCACTGCGGAGGAGCTGCAGAGTTTCAAGGACCAGAGCAGCGTGGCTGCAGGCGACGCAGCCCACAGCAGCAGCAGCAGCAGCAGCAGCGCGGGCCGGGCGGGCCTGCGGGCGCAGGCCGGCGCGGCGTTGCGGCGGCTGGCAGCCAGCAGCAGCAGCAGCAGCAGCAGCAGCAGCAGCAGCAGCGGTTCCTCGATTAGTGGGCTGCTGCAGCAGGCAGACGACCTCGCGGCGCGGGCCACAGAGGCCCGCGCTGTGCTGACGGGCCGGCTGTCGCACCTGCAGTCGCTGCAGCAGATGGGGCAGCAGCCGCCGCCGCCGCTGCCGCAGGCGCAGTACCCCGCAGCAGCAGCGGGGGGCCCCACCCCCTCCCCAGGGGGGCCCCCCGGGGGGCCCCCCGCGGGCGCAGTGCCCGGGCGGGAGGGCCCCGGCAGGGGCCGCAGCGGCGAAGACAGCAGCAAAGGGGGGGGCCCCGAGGCGGAGAAGCAGCGAAAAGACAAGCTGAAGCTGTACCTGGCTGTGGGGCTGAGCAGCGGGCTGCTGCTGCTGCTGGGGCTGGTTTGCTGGGGCCTCTACGCGCACCAGCAGCAAGCCAAGAGACGCAAAAGCCTCAAGCAAGGGGCCTCCACCACAATCCAGCAGCAAACCACAGGAGAAGACGACACGGGGGGGCCCCCCAACTGCAGCCCCACGCGGGACTTCGACGAAAACAGCCACGGGGACTCCGGCGAAGACCTGGGCAGCGAGGGGGGCCCCGACGAGGGCCCTCAGGGCCCCGAGGGCGCCGGGGGCCCCCAGGGCCCCTGGGGGCCCCTGGAGGGGGGCCCCGAGGGCCCCCTGGGCCAGCTGGGCGAGGCCGCAGTGGCTGTGGTAGTGCCGGCCGGGGAAGTGGTGCTGGGGGACCTGGAGGCGGGGAAAGTGGACACAACTGCGCGGCAGTACTTGGTAGATGAACACCACTTGGTGGCCCGAGAACTCAGCAACAGCCTCCCCCCCAGGTGCCGCACGCCGCTGGCCTACTTTGCTGCTGCAGCAGCAGCGGGGCGTTCGCCGCGCGGCGAGCCGGGGCCTTCGGGTGTACGTACACCCCGGCAGTGGGAGTCCAGACACCGCGACGAGCCCCCCGCGCCCCGCGGCCGCTCCGCCTCCCCCACCATGAACCAGCGCCGCCAGCACTACGAGCTGCAGCACCAGCAGCAGCAGCAGCAGCAGCAGCAAACGCGCCGCCTCAGGGACCTCGAGAACCTCGAGGCGGCTGTCAAACTCGAGCAAGAGACCCAGGCCTCCGAGGCCTCCCGCGCCAGCTTCCCAGCCAACTAACCGACACAGGAACGCACTCCCAGCTAGACAGCTGGCCAGCTAGCTGGCCAGCTGGCTAGCTGGCCAGCTGGCTAGCTGGCTGGTTGGCTAGCTGGCCAGCTAGCTAGCTGGCTAGCTGGCTAGCTGGCTAGCTGGCTAGTTGGCTGGCTGGCTAGCTGGCTAGCTGGCTAGCTGGCTAGCTAGCCAGCTTCATCTAGCTATCTGGCTGGCTAGCCAGCCAGCTAGCTGAGGGCTTGCTGCAGGGCATCCAGGCCAGGATAGCTCTCGTGAGCAGCTAAGGGCCGGTGGCCTTTTTCTGTACAGATTCTACCCGAAGGGGACAGCGGGCAGCTAGCTGTCTAGCCATTTGTCTGGAGCTGAGCCTTGCATGCAGCAGCAGCAAACTTGCAGCACCCAGCAGCCTCGCCTGCTGCGTCTTTCCCTTTTGCTGCTGCAGAGGGCCCAGCAGGGGCCCCCTGAGTGTGGGCTTCAGACGGGAAATTATGACACTTGTTTTGTGCCTTCTCCTCCATTTGTGAGGCAGATTGGTGGAGTTGGACTGCTGCTGCAGCAACCCTTTGGCGGCTTCGGCTGCTGGGCCTGGGCGGAGGTCTTAAGGGTTTAGGCAGCAGCAGCTGGGGCCTCCAGGGGCCCCCGGGGGGCCCCCGGGGGCCCCTTAGAGAGGCAACACTGCCTCGTAGGCGGCCCGCAGCAGCAGGGGCGTCTTGGGGCCATTTGCTGCACTCAGGGGGCCCCCGTGTGGAGCGTTGCTGCGGGGTTTCGGGGCGGGACTGGTGAGTTGCTGCAGCAGCAGGGCTGCTTAAGAGCTGCTGCGCTGCAGCAGCTGGCGGGGGCTGCTTTGCTGCTGCTGCTGGTTGGCTTTCCACGCGTTGGCTTCCCGCGAAGTGGCTGCAGCCACAGGCTGGCCTGCCTCGAGGACTTAACTGAAATTCGTTTTCCTAGTTTGTCACTAAGCCAGCCTCTTCTGCACAGCTCTCAGGGGCTGGGCTTTAGCAGCAACTCTGTGGCCAACAGCTGGGACTTTGCCTAAGAGCAAATAGCTGCATTTGATACTATTAAGGCCCTACTCACTAAGCTGGCCAATAGGCGCAGCCTCCCTTAGATGGGATTATTTGTAGCTCGAAGAGCCCCTAAACAGCAACGTGGTACCCCCGAGGGGCCCCGCGAGGGGCCCCCTAGGGGGCCCCCCAAGGGTGCCCCCAAGGGGCCCCCCAGGGGGCCCCCCAAAGGGGCCCCCGTGGCTGCAGCTGGCTGCAGCGGGGAGCTAATGGCTTTCCCCCTGTGCCTCCAGCAGCTACAGGGCTGGGGGGTCTAAGCCCAGCCCTCTTGCCCTTTTGCTGCACCTTTGCTGATAGCTCTCCGGCCTGTGGACTTGGCGTAGAAAAGGTGACAGTCAAATATTCGATTTTTTCTAAAATTAATAGCGCATAAGCTTCTCGCGGGAGCCGCAGTGGCCTCTGCTGCCTCTCTCAGGGGCCCTTAGGGGGCCCCCTTTCAGGCACAGGGGTCCCCTTTGGAGGCCCCTCTGGGGGCCCCTTTGGGGGCCCCTTTGGGGTCCCTTTAAGGGCCCTTTTGGGGGCCGTTTAAGGGTCCCCTTGGGGGACCCCATGGGGCCCCCTTCGGGCAGCTCGCAGGCTGCACTGCCGCTTTCTGAGCTGAAGGGGCCAGCGGCAGAGAGGAAGCAAATAGAAGAACCCTTGGGGCTCCGCTTATAACTAGGAAGCTTTGGGGGTTAATCAGCAGCTGGCGCTGCTGCTGCTGCTGCTGCTGCTGCTGCTGCTGCTGCTGCTGCTTGCACCTAAGGTGCCCAGTCTGCACCTGCAGGCGTTAGTTACAAGGGGCAAGTTGCTTCTGGCGTAATGTGCAGGGTCTTGTGTCCATAAGAGCCACTCTCTAGAGGGGAACTAAGCCCTCAGCAAATGGCTGCTGAGGATTTAACTGCTGCTGCGCCAAATGGGAAGCGGCCCTCTAAAATCTGTACGTTATAGCAGCAGTTTGTAGTGTTAAAGCGTCTGCTGCGTTGCGCTGCAGCAGCTAGTTCGTGCTGCAGCTAAAGCCGAACAGGAATAGCTCAGCAGCGCCGCAGCAGCAACGGCAGATGTGCTGCAGCATGGGCTGCTGCAGGGGGCCCCGCTGCTGCCCCACAGCCAGCGAAGCAAATGCAAAAGAGGGGAGGGGGGCCCCTCTCATGAGGGGGTACTGCTCTTAGGGGGGGCCCCCGTTAGGGCTAGCCGCTGGCCTTAACTACCAAAGCCACTGCAGCGTTAGGGCTGGGGGCGGCGCTGAGCCCTACGGCCCAATCTATCGAAATTAGTGCTGCGAAATTCTAGGGGAAGCCGCGCTGCTGCTGCAGCTGCTGCTGCTGCAGCTGCTGCAGCGGACACTGCGGCTGCTGCTCGTGGTGCTGGCTGCTGCTGCAGCTGCGCGTGCGGCAATAGAGTCACGGCCACAGAGGCCCTCTAAAGGAGACACAGGGCCTACTAATTACTCTAAAGAGGCACTAGCTAATGCTTTAATAAGCTCCGTAGGAACGGCAGCAGCTTTGCAAGAGAGACTGGGGAGGCGGTGAGCGACGAGCTCTGGGGCAGCGGCAGACAGCAGCAAGCAGCGGGGGCCCCCACGGGGGCCCCCGAAACCAAGTATTGGGGTTTCCCTTTGGCTGCAGCGGGAGCAGCAATATAATAAGACACTGGATGCGGGACCTGGCCACGCAAATGTATAGAGAAAGGAAAGCCGATGTGCTGCTGCTAGTCTTCCTCTAGCTGCTGCTGCTGCTGCTGCGGCGGTAGTCAGTGGGGGGCCGCGCCCGTTAGGGCCAATGGCTGCCCAAGGCCCCAGGGCTAAGTGTCTCTTTGGTTTGCCCTCACTAAATAATAAATTGATAGATATTAATTTTTATAGAAAGTTTGCATGCAGTGAAGGGAAATACGGAGAGACGGCCCCCCGTACAAGAACGCTGCGGACAGCAGCAGGAGCAGCCGCGGCAGCAGCAGCTGGTGTTGCGGCAGCGGCAGCAGCAGCGAGAGCAGCAACCTCGAGGCAGCAGCCGAAATATTTGGAACAATCAATACAGCAGCGGCAATTTCATTAGCGGTACACTCATTTGACGCCCTACGTCTCGCTCGCCGTGCTGCTGCTGCTGCTGCTGCAGCAGCTGAGGCTCTCTCACGTCGCCTTAGGGACCAGGGGGGACACGCGGCGCCCTCTGGGGCCCCCGTCCCCCCCTGAAGCTTCTGCTGCTGTTTATTTGCATCTCAGCCCATCTTTTTGTCCGTACTCTATCTCACAGGCCCCCGCAGCAGCAGCGCGGCGCTGCAGGACACAGGGACTTCAGCACCAACTCATCCCCGCAGTCTCATGGCTGCTCGAATATCGGGGGCCCCCGAGCCTCGCAAGGGGGGCCCCCCGTCGCGCGTGGGTGGGGGCCCTGCTGGGGACGGCTGCTGCTTCGCGGAAGCGGCGGCGGCAGCAGCAGCCGCAGCAGCAGCAGCTGCTGCTGCTGCTGCGGAGGAAGACGAGGCCGAGGCCCCCAACCCCAGCTGCAGCGAGCAGGGGCCCCTGCAGCCCCTAGAGAAGTGCATGGGGGCCTCTTCTCCAGACTCAATGGGCTACAGCAGGGCCCCGCTGCTGCCTGCGTGCTTGCATGCAGAAGCAGCAGCAGCGGGCGGCAGCGCGAAGGACGCTGCAGCAGCAGCAGCAGCAGCAGCAGCAGCAGAGGAGGCCAGGCCCTACCCCTGGCTCAGCAGCAGCGCAGCCTCCCCCTCAGCAGCAAGTGGCTGGCGCTCCCCCCCCATGTGCTGCAGCACTGCTGTGTCTCCTTCTTCGCGCTGCGAGCAGCTGTCTTGCTGCGGCTCCCCAGCCAGCCGCTGGGGCGAGTGCTGCTGCTTCTCCAGCCTGCAGCTGCAGCAGCTCAGGTGCGCAGACGCAGCAAAGATGCAGCTGGCTGCAGCAGCAACAGCAGCAGCAGCAACAGCAGCAGCAGCACCGCCCGACGCCGAAGTCGGCTCGGCGCCCCTGCATGCAGCGCCGAGCCAGCAGCAGCAGGAAGCGGCACGGGCCAGCAGCAGCAACGGCAGCAGCAGCAGCAGCAGCGACAGCAGCAGCAGCACCGCAGCACAAGAAGAAGCTCCCGCAGCAGCGAAGGAGCAGCTAGCAGTTGCTGCTGTTGCTGCAGACGGTGCTGCTGCTGCTGCAGGCGCTGCTTGCTGCTCTTGTGCTGCACCCGAAGCAGCAGAAGAGAACTTGACTTCGAGTCAATCTCCTCAGCAGATTCCAGAGGGACGCGGGACTGCAGCAGAACCTGCTGCTCCTCCAGCAGCAGCAGAGGCAGCGACAGCAGCAGCAGCAGCAGCTGCTGCTGCTGCTGCTGCTAACTTCAATGAAGCGCATGGCCCTGCCCCCAACCCCTTAAACGGCAGCGGCGGAGCTGACGCCGAGGCCGGTAGCACAGATGCTGACGCAGCAGCAGCAGCAGCAGCAGCAGCTGCTGCTGCTGCTGCTGCTGCAACTCATGCACCAGAAACTGCAGTGGCAGCAACGGCAGCCGCAGCAGAAGCAGAAGAAGCGAGAACAGAAGCAGCAGCAACAGCAGCAGCAGCAGAAAGTGCTGCCCCGCAGCCCCAAGCGCAGCTGCCTGGCAGCAGCACAGCTCCCTCTCCGGCTGACCAGGCGGGAGAGGCAGTGGAGGGAGAACCCTCAGCAGCAGCAGCAGAAGCTGCTGCTGCAGCAGAAGCCCCAGCAGCAGCAGCAGCAGCAACAGCAGCAGCAGCAGCAGCAGCAGATGAGGACACGGAGGGCTGGATCTCCGTGAAGCCGCGGCGCCCTCGCCGCTGGGCAGAAGTGCCCATTTCAGACGACGAGGACAGCAGCGGGGTAAGAAATTAAATTTAAAATTAAAATTAAATTTAAAATTAAAATTAAATTTAAAATTGAAATTAAATTTAACATTTAAATTAAATTTAAAATTGAAATTAAATTGAAACTAAATATTCAGTGGCCCTGAGCTCTCGCTGCTGCTGCTGCTGCTGCTGCTGCTGCTGCTGTGGCTGCAGTTCCGGCCCCAGAGGAAGCCCCACGGCCCCGCAGCTGCAGCAGCACACCGCCAACACCCGCGGCAAGGGGGCCCCCCTGCTGCGCGGAAGCCCTGCAGCTACGGGGAGAAAGCAACAGCAGCAGCAGCAGCAGCAGCAGCAGCAAACACGCAGCACAGACACACCAACTACACCTGCGTGTTTAGCGCAGCCGTGGCTGCGGGTCTCGTCAACCCCGGCCGAGACACGTGCGTGGCGCCTGCCGAGCAGCAGAAACAGCAGCAGCAGCAGCAACAGCAGCAGCAGCAGCAAACCAATTTCGAGGATGATAGGGGCCCGAAGCAACCTGGCGCTGCTGCCAACATCAACTGGGGCCCGTGGGTGTCTCATTCCTGCGGATGGTGCTTATGGTGAGCAGCCGCAGCAGCAGCAGCAGCAGCAGCAGCCGCAGCAGCAGCAGCAGCCGCAGCAGCAGCAGCAGCAGCAGCAGGACTAGCGCTAAGGGGCACTTGCTGCGTTTGCGGGAGCTGTTTGCTCAGGCACGACCCAATAGGCAACGAGGCGAGCGGAAGCAGCAAAAGCAGCAGCAGCAAAGGGCGGCTGCAGGAAGACTATGAAAGGGGCCTCGTGCAAATAGGTACGCCGCCCAGTGAAACTTGGACTTCACGGTAGCCACCCTAGCCTGAGCTGCTGCAGCAGCAGCTCCTGCTGCTGCTGCTGCAGCAGCTGTTGCTGCCTGAGCTGCAGCAGCAGCTGCTGCAGCTGTTGCTGCCTGAGCAGCAGCAGCAGCTGCTGCAGCTGTTGCTGCCTGAGCTGCTGCAGCAGCTGCTGCAGCTGTTGCTGCTGCTGCTGCTGCTGCTGCTGCTGCTAAAGCGAAGTGCAACGTTTGCTGCTGCTGCAGGCCGGGCTGCGTCTTTGCGGGCAACGCTGGAGCTGTTTCAGCTGCTGTCCCACAAGGCTTTGAGCCCCCCTGTGAACGTGGCCGTCTTTGTGGGCGGCTGCGCCCCCCTGTGGGAAGATCCTGTGAACAGGAGGGGGGGCCACTTCGTCATAAGGAACCTCGCAGGGAAGTCGCAGGCCGTGGTGAGTTCCTGCTGCTGCTGCTGCTGCTGCTGCTGCTGCTGCGTTTTGTGGCTCGTGCGGCTGCACTGCGGGGCCGGCTGTGGGGGAGGTGGGGAGGTGGCGCTGCTGCTAGTACAGCTGCTGGCAGCATATCGTGGCATGAAGGGAAAAACGCGGGGGAAGCTTTTTTCTAATTAAAAAGACCAATTCAGCAGTGCTGCCCTAAAAGAGTGCTGCTGCTGCTGCTGCTGCTGCTGCTGCTGAGACTGCGATTTCGCGCATTGGAGCTCTTGCTGCCGTAGACTGCTTACACATTTAACTGAAGCTGAGAGAAGCGCTGACGGCCTTAGAGCCAGAATTAAGAAATTAGCAGATTGGAGGGGAAGCTAGCAGGTAGCGGAGGCAGCAGCAGCGCAGCAAGCAGCAGCTAGAAGTGGGGTGCTTCGCGCGCATGTGCTGCACTTGCAGGAGGTGTTTTTGCTGCTGCTGAGATCCTTAGAGCAGAAGCAGCAGCGCCACAGACGCACCTTGAGGGCCCTTCTCTCTACTCTTACTGGAGTGGTACTGTGTTTGCGCAACAACGACAAAAGCCACAAAGTTGAGGTGAGCAGTGCCGCAGCAGGAGCAACAGCAGCCGAGGCAGCAGCAGCAGCAGCAGCAGCTGAGGGTGCAGCAGATGCTGCAGCAGCGGGGATTTGACTTTGTTTCTATTCCGGTTAATGTGCATAGAGCCAGATGAAACTGCCAATAGCGTAGGGTGCCTTCGAGTCTTGAAGTGGCCCTATTATTCCTCACCTGCTGCTGCTGCTGCTGCTGCTGCTGCTGTGCTGCCAGGTGTGGGTGGGGTCGACTGCGTGCCAGACGCTGCGGCAGCAGGAGGCGCAGCTGCGGGAGCTGTTGGGCTCTGCTGCTGTGGGGCTGCACCGGTTGGACTTCGCCTTTCTTTCGCATGAAGCTTGCCTTAATAAAAACCAAAGAAAGGTGAGGGGGCAGAAAGTTTCAATTCCCAATTCCTGGCTCTCCAGAGCTGCTTCACAGGCAACAATAAGAGAACGAAGAAGCAGAAACACAGCCTCGCAGCAAAAGCAGCAGCAGCAGCAGCAGCAGCAGCAGCAGCCTATCCAGCAGCTAGCAGCGGAGGGTCTTTATGCATTTTCGCCTTTCCTGTGTCTGTGTCTCCTGCTGCAGCTGCGCCTTAAGCCGCAAAAGCGGGAGCCCGAGGTGGCGCCAGCGGGAGCTGGGGAAGCAGCGTTGCCTGAGCAGCAGCAGGAGCAGCTGCAGCAGCTGCAGCAGCTGCAGCAGCAGCAAGTAGTGCTGCCTGCTTTGTATTCAGGAGAGAGAGAAGCAGGGGCAAGCAGCTGCAACAAAGCAGCCTGCGGGGATAGACTTTGCGGGGAAGGAGCCACTTCGACTTGTGAAAGTGTGAGCACAGACACAGGAAGCTCCCGCCGCAACAGCAGCAACAGAGGGGCCTTCAGCAGCAGCGGCAGCAGCGGCGGCACCAACAGCAGCAGCAGCTGCTGCAGCACCAGCTCCAGCAGCGGCAGCAGCATTTCAAGTCTCTGCTGCGACGCGGGCGTGTCGACCCGCAGCTACAAGAGTGTCATTCTTAGAGGCACTCAAACAGGTAGGCAGGTACGGTGGTGCGGCGGCTCTGGAGCCTCGCCGCCGC
Source organism: Eimeria necatrix (assembly GCF_000499385.1). Classification (NCBI taxonomy): domain Eukaryota; phylum Apicomplexa; class Conoidasida; order Eucoccidiorida; family Eimeriidae; genus Eimeria; species Eimeria necatrix. The sequence continues at coordinate 52,293 of NW_013654880.1, forward strand.
TCGGGCTTTTCGCGAGCAGCAGCAGCAGCAGCAGCAGCAGCAGCAGCAGCAGCAGCAGCAGCAGCAGCAGCAGCAGCAGCAGCAGCAGCGTCGCAGAGCCGAATTCGGGGGGCGATGAGAAGAAGTCGCCGCTCGCGCCAACGGCTCAAGATGTACCTCAACTCAGTAAACAGCAGGTCCAGGGGCAACAGCAGGTGCCGTTGCAGCAGCGAGAACGAGCAGGGAGCAGCAACAGCAGCACGAAGCCACCGGCGCTGCATTCAGGGGCACTGGCTGCTGCTGCAGGGAAGGCCGGGGGAGCTGCTGCTGCTGCTGGAAGAGGGAAAGATGCGCCGCAGCCACCCGAAGGTGCACAGGCTGCTGCTGCAGGTGCAGCAGCTGCAGCAGCTGCAGCAAGCAGCCGACTTCCCCGGGGGGCTGCCAGTGTGGGCCGGAAACAAGGCAGACACAAACACCCACGGAGGCAGTACGGGGTAGGACTTAGCCACAGCGAAAGCCTGCGGCCCGAGCAGCAGCTGCTGCAGCACTTATATGCATTCAATGCTAGCGAAATCCCTGACTATTTCTCAATGCAGCAGGCTGCATACCAGGGGCGGGCTCCGGTGTATCAGAGCTACGCTGCGTGCGCCACTGCTGCTGCTGCTGCCGACCAGGCTGCTGCTGCAGACCAGCAGCAGCGGCAGCCAGCAACTCTGTGGGACTTTCCACCTTTGTCTTCCTCTGAAGCGGCCGCTGCTGATGCTGCTGCTGAAGCTTCCCTTCAGAGCCACGAGCAGCAAGAACGAAGACAGGCGCAGCTGGCGCCAGGGCATGGAGCAGCAGAAACAGCTGAAAACAGCAGCAGCGTCAGCAGCACACCTGCAGTGAAGCAGTTTGCTTTTAATCCTTATGCTCCGGGATTCGTAATGCCTTCTGTTCCTCTCTCTGCCCCAACAGTGGCAGCAGGGGGTGCTGCCGTTGCTGCTGCAGCTGCTGCTGATGTTGGGGAGGAAGTCAGCGAGCGCTGCTCGGCGGAAGCGGCTGAGGCTTCTTCGACTTTGCTGCTACAGCCTCCCGCCGCTGCGGATGCCGGCAACCTTCCCTCCGCTGGGGCTGCTGCTGCTCCTGTGGAAGCCGAAGCCGCAGCCGCAGCAGCAGCAACAGCAGCAGCAGCTTCAGAATACATGGGCGGGCTCCTGGACGCGGACTTCGTGGACCCCCAGGACCCCTCGTCTTTGCTGCTGATAACGCTGATGCTGCACCCGGCTCTTGACGACGGCAGCCCGCTGCAGGTGCCGCTGCTGCCGCTGGCCCGAATAGAAGGCGGCGCAGTTGCTGTGGAGGCAGAGTTGGAAGCTGCGGAGCAGCAGCAAGAACCCCGCAAGAAGGAAGCGGCGAGTCCTTCGCGTCTCAGCCTGACTCTGGACTACGAGGAGGTCACTCAGACTCTGTCAGTTGACATTCAGCAGGACTAAGGACGCATTTGTCTTCTTAGTTTTGCTTTCTTTTCTTTTTCACATGAGCGCCCACACATGGCTTTGCCCGACGCCCTGTTGTTACCACCTCACCAGCTCCACCACCTCCAGACGGACCCTCTGAGGGACAGACACTTTTCAGAATTTCAACTTTAGGACTCTCTAGCTAGGCAGCTGCTGCTTCCGCTGCAAAGCCTGCAGCAGTAAGCGAAGCCACAGCAGCAGCTGCAGCTGCGGCAGCAGCAGGTGCTCTCTGCAGCAACTTGGGCGGCAGGCGAGTGTGCTGCGCCAGCTGCCGCCTGCCTTCTGCACCTCCATCTTCAGGCCACGCGCCGCAGTCTCATTTTTCTGTCTCTGAGGGCTTAGCGCAAGGCGAGAGGCCCAGCCGCCTCTCGGCACTGCATGCTGCATCTCTCAGTCCTAGCAGCAGCAGCAGCAGCAGCAGCAGCTCAGAGTGCCACAAACGTTTTAGCCAGGTTTGAAGGTCACCACCCTCCGTCACTTTCGCTCTTTGAACCCACCCGAGCCCCTGCACTTGTGCTTTTGCTCCGCTTTAATTACCTTCGCCGCCGCTAGGCTGCCTCTGCGGCCTGTAAGTGCTGCGGGGCAGATTGGAGGCTGTTGACTGTGTGGGGCTGCGAGAGCGCTGGGTCAAGTGCAAGTTGACTGACGCGGGAGAGAAGCAGTGGGTCCTCCAGCTGCTGCCGCTGCTGCCGCTGCTGCTGCCCTCAGCGCTTGTTTTGTTTTGTTTTCTTTTGTTTTCTCCGAGGGCAGCAGACCCCCTGCATGCGCCAACTCAGTGTCAGTGTGAAGAGCCAGGGAGGGAGGAACAGGCCGCCCCAAAGACCGAAGGCGAATAGGTCGGGCAGCGTTTCCTTTTGCATTTCTTGTGGGCTCGCAAGAACACGAAGCAGCAGCAGGCCTGAATGGCTGAAGCTTCCCCAGAACCCGCTGGCGAGGCGGTCCTCTCGGCAGCGCAGCCGGGGGAAAAATAGGAAAGCACGGGGGCTTCAGAGCCGCGCCAGCTGCATTTGAGGCAGCGACGCTTCTTAGTGCGCACCCAGCACGCGGACCCCTTTTAAGTGGTGTTTCCGTTTACGGCTTGTGGCTGAGACGCAGCGCACCGCAGCTGCGCTGGAGCCCCACCAGCTGCTACAGGTGCCAACAAGACTAGTGGATCGCAGATGTTTCTGTGCCTATTTAGCAGTTTTTAGACTCACGAATCCACAAGTACACGGCTCAATAGAAGGGAAACACCCGTGTCTAGCTAGCTACGGATCGCCAATAGGCTACAGCAGGGCTTAGAGAAGCACTTTTAGCTAGAGCTGCGCTGGGGCTGGCAGCAACACGAAAATATGTCACCCTAAACGACCTTCGCCGGACTCAGTGTAGCTAGACACGCCTGCAGCTATGCAGCTCTACTTCAGCCGGTGTCATTCATTTCTTATGCTATCAAGTTCAGCGCGCTCGCTGATCCCGGCGTAGTTAACCGGCAGAGGCGGCCCGACAGTACAAGCCTGTACACGGTGCAACGCCTCCAGCAGTAGCAGAATATGAAGATTCTGCCGCTGCAGCTTTTCTGTAGAGTCTGAAACGACAGCAATATCGGTGATTCTCCCTTCCCCCTGTGTCGATGCTTCCCGCTCCCCCCTGGTGCCTAAGCCAGTGAGTGATACTACAGCGTCAGGCTCGTTTTGGCCCAGTCCCGCCACTATACCTCCACCTGCTTCTCGTGCAAAAGCAAAACGGGATTCGGTAGTTTCCGCTGCCTATACCTCGCAGCCGGCACGATGGGCACTGAGGCGGCACCTGCGTGTCAGTGCCGTGTCAGTGCCGGCTCGCGCACTTATAGCCGCAATTTTATGCATGCTGCGAAGGGCAGCAGCAGCTCGGAAATGCAACGAGGTAAGTGGGGGCGCCTGCGCGTGGCTGCGCGTGGCTGCGCATGGCTGCGCGCCTGCGCCGCGCAGCTTTCCCTGTTGTGGTTTTCGCATTCGCCTCTCCCATCCTCGTTTGTCGGTGAAGTTCTTCTACCCTGTCGTTGCCTGTTGTTGTTCAAACTGCGGCGCCTGCTGCAGGACCTTGGCCTTGACAAGCACGCCTCGCTGCAGCGCGCCCTCGAGATTCCTTGAAGCGCGTGTACACCTTGCCTGCCGGCGTCTGTGGCCAGACCGCGCTGTTGAAGAGTTTTCCCCACCTTTCTGTGCAGCGGCAGTTGAAACAAAAAGTCAACAGCGCAGTCGGGGATCCACGAAACGGTAATGGTTCAGTGTCTATCACCAGGAGGTCGACGAGAGCTTCCCACAGCCCTGTGTCGATCCCAATCGGATATGCTGGCGCCTTGAGCACTTGCATATAAAACAATTTAAAGAAAAGCGCCATGTGCTAAATGGCGCCCGTGCAAATACTTTGCTAAGCAGCACATGCACTTTCTCGGGGATACAAATCTCCATGAGTCTTCATGGATACAACTATTATTCATGTTTCTCAGAGGCCGTGCGGAACCACCGCAGCGCCTTAATCCGGCTTCCCAGGGAGGCCAAGGCGCTTTGAAATGGGGCTTCGTCACAGATCAGCTCGTTGGAGGATGGCCCCGACTTTACCTCTGGGGGCACAGCGGTGGTGACGGCGAACCGCTGTGCCTTGACTACAGCCACTGTAGGCCCAGTTTGAAGTTCAAACCGAAGGAGATTCACGTCTCCTGCAAATAAGTCGGATGAAACAGGCGCTTTGCCCGCTGCCTCCTCAGGGGCGAACGCGTCTACTGCAGGCCACGAAGAAGCCTCGAGATCGGCCTGGAAAGAGAATACCTTCGTCTCCACAGCCCCCTCCCTTTCGTTCACCAGGCGGCCCAGTTCCAACTGGAACTTTACGAACAGATAGTCTGCGAAAATTAACACAGCCGCAGCTAACAATTAAAGAAAGCAAGAGGCTACAGAAGACACAGAGAGCTACAGTATAACCCATTCAGGCAACTGGTCTTGTTCTCTAGCTAAGAAGCCCATTTTGCGCTCTTTGTGAAAACAAAATGTGCAGCCATAGTCAACCCGCAGTGTGACGGCGAGAAGAAACTCGCTGAGAAATCCCCTGTGTTGAAATCCTCCCCGCCCGTATATACCGCCACCACAGCAGCAGAAGACAAACACAGTGGCGACGACTTAGCCGTGAAAAGCCACAAAGCCAGAAGAAAAGGGACCAAGAAAAGCTGAAGGGGCAGCAAGGAGGCGAAAAGATGGAGCCAAATCTGTGCAAGGGCTGGCAAGGCAAGAAGAAGACAGCCAACGCCGAGACTGACCATCGGAAAAAGACCAGGAAGCTCCCACTCCGCGGGTGGTCTTGCCCCAGCCTTTGCTGCTGGCGCATGCAAAGGTGGGGTACCGCAGCAGCACCTCGCTTTCATGTTTTGCTGGCCACACCAGCAGCAGACTAGAAACTTGGCCGACGAACCGCAGCTGCACCGACTCTCGCGCCCGGTCTGACCACACCCCACAAACACAAGCTTCTGCTGTGCATCTCCAACAGAGCCTTCAACAGCCAAAGGCTAAATAGACTAGCCCTAGCTAGCTAGGCGGTCTAGCTGGCTAGATAACCACTAAATTTCCGCCTCTGTAACGCCTGCAAGGCCTACACTGTGCGAGCAAGGCTAGTGGCCTAGAGTTCGAGGGCAAGAGCTACGTGGCAGTGGCCTCACCGTAGAAGCAGGTGGGGTTGTTGTTGGCGTTTGAGTCTGTCTCGTTCTTGCCTAGCTGTCCCACATGCAGCATAACGAGGCGGCTGCCCTCCGCGTCTTCAAAAGCTTCAAAAGCCTGAGCCAGCCACAGCCGCAAACAAACCTGTGAAGCCAAGCCCCGCTGCATGCGCTTTTGCTGCGTCGCCCAACGCATGCACGGGAAAGCAGTGCGCAGCTGAATCTCGCAGCCCCAGGCGCAGCAGCTAGTGCTGCGCTGCAGCACCAGCTGCTCAAACCTTGTGCTGCATGCTGTCACTCAAGGAAAACTGAGACTGGGGCTGCTAAGTCTAGAGGGCAGAGCCGTACCGTCCAGGCCTTGGCTAGCCAGTGGGCCAGCGCGAATCTGTGCACAAGGCCGAACTCCAGGGCCTGCACTTTGGCCTGGAGATCTGCCAGCGGCGAGAAAGGCACCTCCTGCCCCGGGCCCCGCGTGACTTTGGTTTGGTGCTGCAGCGAACGGCTGGTCGTGAAGATGAAGTCGAGGCTGTTTGCTTCAGACTTGCTTTCCCCGGTGCCCGCGGCTGCGCCCGCGCTGCTGCCTTCTGATTCTGACTCTGTCACCCCCAGCGCCCCCGTGAACTCCTCCTCAGCAGACTCGGCGAAAGTTTGCGTTGAGCCCACAGGCCCCTGCGAGTCGCTGGAATGCGAAGGCAAGGGTGCTGCGGCGGAGTCCTCAGGGGGGTCCTGCTGCTCCGCGAAGGGGGAATCTATGCTGTCTTCCTCTATCCCCGCAGCCCCCTCGTGGGGGTCACCCCGGGGCCCCCTGCTCCCGCTGTGGCTGTCAGGAGCGGGGGCCCCCATATGAGGGCCACTCACAAGCAAGCCCTGCTGCCCCTCGCCCCGTGTGTGGGGCCCGGGCCTCGCCTCGGGCAGCAGGGCCTCCCCAGAGCTGCTCTTCGCGCTAAGACGCTGCAGGTACTGCAGATATGCAATTGGGTCACTGTGGTTGCCGTAGCTGAAGTCGCAGCGCGGCAGCCGCCGCCGGGTGCTGCCCTTCAGATAGCCCAGCGGGCTGTTTACTACCATTTGCGAGCAGATCGGGTTCAGAGTTTCCAGCTCCTCGGGGGCCTCATAAGCCTTTCAGCAGCAGCAGAAAAGCAAAAACACACAGCAGGCACGTGGCGGCAGCAGCGGGAAAACAGCCGCCGCAAAACTTACAGATAGACCCTTCTTCAGGGCCCTTGAAGCCAAACACTAGAGTGCAGAGAGCCAATTGTGTGCAGACCTGAGTGGCTGCTGCAGCAGGTAAACTGCGCCCGCTGAGTGCACCGCCCTGCGGCTGGGCTGCTGCTGGGGCCCTACGAGTGCAGCTTCTAAGGCAATTTAGAAACTGGAGCTGCATGCATGCAACTGAGGGCCTGTGGGCGGGCCAGGGTCTTAAGGCGGTGTTTTGGTTGGCGCTAATCAGAGCCTCTTTGCCCACACGTTGCTGCAGACGGCTGTGGACCTAAGCCCTACTAGGGTACTGCTGCTGCTGCTGTTGCTGCTGCTGCTGCGGCTGCTGCTGCTGCTGGTTAGGAAGGGCGCCGCAGGCCCCTGGACTCACCAGTACAACGGTGCTGCCGAAGTGGAAAGCGCCCAGTTCTTGCCCCATGCAGAGTTTGACGGGACTTGTGTAGTCGTAGAGGTAGCTGTGGCGGACGAGGCCACAGTGGGGGGTAAAAAGAAAGCGATTTTGGTCGACGCGCTTTCTGTAGAAAAGCTCGATGCCCCCCACTATCTGCGCAGCCACGAAGGTCATGGAAAAGAAAAGGGGAGGCCCTCCTGCGTTTCCCGGATGCCAAGTTCCCTGCACTGAAGTGCGTTCAAACGAGTCCAGTATATCCCGTTTGCTCAGCACAGTGCGGCGGACCTGTCGAGAGCAGCAGCAGCAGCAAAAGCCGCAGAAGAAGCGCCTGTTCGCAGGCTTCGGGGCTGCGCACCCGCGCTGCTGCTGCTGCCTGCAGCTGCGCAGCAGCCGCTCTCAGGGGCGCTTTTGCTGCTGCTTTCCCTACAAGCAGCAGCAAAGTCCACCCGCCTCACCGAAGGAAGACAGCCCGGCATGTAGACGTGGCGCAGCGCCCGCCAGTCCGCAGCAGAGTGAAAGCGGTGATAGTCGGAAGGCGACAAGTAAAAGATGTGCACATGCAGTCGGTGCTTCGGGCTCTGCAGCCGCAAGTTCATGTTTGTGCCGCGCCCAAACAAAAACTGAGACAAGTTAAAAGTAGTGCCTTTGATCTGAACGCAACGCAAACCCACGCACCAAACCACCAACGCAAACCCTAGCCCGACCCTTCCCCGCTGGGCCCTACGCGAGCTGCCTGCGCGCTCTGCTGCTGCTGCTGCTGCTGCAGCGTGCAGCGGCGCTCCAGTGCTGCTGCAGGCCGCAGCATTTGCTGCTGGGGCGTGCAGCCCTGAGCCCCAGGATATTATTAAAAATGCAGCGAATATATATGTAAACAACGTTTATTATTTGTATTCTAATAAGAAAAAAACAATAATCTTTTACCCATCTATTAGTTAAACCTTTTTTCAATACGTCCTAAAGCGGCTTACTTGGGGAATGCGGGCGCCGACGATGTTTCCGTCTTTGTCGGGTTTGATGTAAAAGGCATTTTGCAGCGCCGAGTCCGCAGGCGACACCAAAATGGCCTCGCTGTCTATGGGCCGCAGCACTTCGTAGTTTATGGGCCGCGAAAAGAACAAGTCAACTGTGGGAAACAGCCGCGGGGAGCCCGGCCGGAGCTGCAGCAGGCTGAAGGCCTCTTCCAAGTCTGCAGCAGCCGCAGGCGCTCGAAGCCAGGCGTGGGGGGAAGCCGCAGCAGCAGCAGCAGCAGCAGCAGCAGCGCAGCGGGGCCAGCAGCAACTGGCAGCAGAAAACAAGCAGCAAGCAGCTGGCCCCAGCGCCAGCCACCCCAGCCACCCAGCCAGCAGCAGCCGCAGCAAAACTGCGGCCAAATGGACTTCAAAAGGAAACAAAGACAACAATCAAAAGTTCCTGAAAGTGCTGCAGCAGCCCCGGGGCACCCCCGCCTCAGCTGCCCATTTGTGTGGGCTATGGGCTCTCCCGGCTGCGGCCTCCCCCTCTGTGACTATTGCCTGGGGGGCTCCCTTCTGTACATTTCCAGAGGGTGTTGTTAATTTTTTAAATTCTTTTGAAAAATGCCTTTCTAGCTTCTCACCAATGTTCGTAGAGGCCCAAAATTTCCAAAGAAAACACCGGTTTAGCCGCATCCGCGCCACGACGCCGACGAAGCGGGAAAAGAGCCGCGAGTTGTCCGCGAAAAAATTGCTAATGTACCTTCTACCTACAGCAGCAGCAGCAGCAGCAGCAGCAGCAGGCAGAATGGCAGCAGCATTGTGGCACAGTGAAAAGCGACAGCTGCAGCACTAGCAGCAGCTCAGCAGCGCCACAAACTCGGCAGCTGCGCCCGCGAATCCACAGCAAAGATGGACAGCAAGCAGCAGCAGCAGCAGCAACAGCAGCAGCAGCAGGCACTGCAGCCTCCTAAGCCTCACCGTATCGCCCAGGAGTCCCTTCGGGCGCAACTGGCTGCAGCAGCCACAACACACAGACAAATTGCAAACTGCACTTTTGCTTCTTGTCCCGTTCTTTCAATTTAATCAAAAAGGTCTTTTATAAAGGACTTGTGCTCGGATGCCAAAACTTCGTTGGACTTTGAAATAATTTTGTGCTGCTCCCAAACCTCGGGGTGACCCCGTGCGGGCAAACACTGCATCCAACCGCTCAGCAGCAGCAGGGACAACGGAAGCAGCAGCAGCAAAAACAGCAGCAGCAGCAGGGGAAACGGAAGCAGCGGCAGCAGGAAGAGCAGCAGCAGCAGGGCAACAGCGGCAACGGCAGCAGGAAGAGCAGCAGCTGCGGCAGCAGCAACAGCAGGGGCAACAGAAGCAGCAGCGGCAGCAGCAACGGCAGGGGAAACAGAAGCAGCAGCAGCAGCAGCAGCAGGCGGCTGCTGCTCACGGCCTCCTCGGGCTCGACGTGGACAGTGGTCTCCCTCATAAGGGCTTCCCCGTTGGGCCCCCGGAACCACTGGACCACAACAAGTGTGGGGTCTTGTTCAGTGAGAGGGTCTTTGGAGGCCCTGGCTGCGAGCATGAGGGCCTCGGGGGGGGCCCCCCGGGGGCCCCCCGAGAGCAGCGCCTGCTGCAGCTGCTGCTTGCCCAGCGCGGAAACTCTGAAGGGGATTTTGGCCCCGCAGAAGTAGCTACTGTCCTTCCGAGGAGCAGAAAACAAATTAATTGGAAAGTGTTTCAAAGAGCCTTTCTCCGCGTCTTTGAACTCCACTCGAAAGTAAGTTTGCTGCTGGAAAAGCTGCTGCAGCAGCGCGTTGCTGGGCTGCAGCAAAGTTGCTGCTCGCCCGTCGGGGCCCCGCAGCCACGACGGGGAGGCCCCCGGGCTCTCGCTGAGGGCCCCCTTTACCCCTTCTATTGTTCGGGACATTCCCTGCTGCTGCAGCAGCAGCAGCGGCAGCTGCTCCAGGCCCACCCGCGGCAGCACCTCCAAAAACCGCGTGTCCAGCGGAAGCCGCTTGCTTCCGGCCTGCGCAGCAGCAGCAGCAGCAGCAGCAGCGGTGGCAGCGGCAGCAGCAAGCCTGGAAGCAGCAGCAGCACGGCGCGGCTCTCCGCAGCAGCTGCTGCTGCGGCGCTCGGGTCTGCTGCAGCGGCCCCGCCCCTCGGGCAGCAGCTGCTAACGAAGTTGTGGGGCCAGTGGCCCCACAAAAGTGGCTTTAATGGATTTGCGGCTAAGAGAGGCGCTGCATGCAGAGCACTAGAGCTCATACGAACGGGGTGGACCACTGGTCTGTCCTGCAACTTTCCTTCAAAAGCGAGACACTATCTTTGTCTGAGACTTTCTTTTGTGACTTTCTTTTGTATTCTGCGCTGTCTGTAGCTGCTGCAGTGCCTGCTGCTGCCCGCAGCAGCCGGGGGCAGCCCCGGCCCTGCGGGCGCACGCAGCGGCGGCTGCGTGACCAGTGGTCCACTGGTCCACTGCTGCTGCAGCAGAGGTCCACCCACCTTGGCCGCAGCGCGGAGGCGCGCGCCGCTCAGCAAGCGCAGCGGAGTGAGGCGGCCAATGCCGCCCCTCCACAGCTGCAGCTTCGCCCAGAGGCTCTCAGCCTTCAACTCCACAGCGCCGGGCCAGCCAGCGAGTGCAGCAACAGTGGCGGCGAGGCCCCCGAGAGTGGGGGCCCCCAGCCACTTCACGCAGGCCCGCCGGGGCCTGCGACGCAGCAGCAGCAGCACGCAGCAGCAGCTTGCAGCAGCAGCACGCAGCAGCAGCACGCAGCAGCAGCACGCGGCGCGTCTCCCTGCTGCTGCGCCCGCTGCAGCGCAGCGGCCCCTCAGGGGGCCCCACCCAGCGGGGGCCCTTCTGGACAGGGGGCGCGGGGCCCCAGCGGGGGGCCCCCCCGCAGCGAGCCCCGCAGTGGCATGTAAGGGCAGAAGCAACACTCCTGAAAGCGAAGCAGCAGGGCGGGCAGCAGAAGCACTCACGACTTGTAGAAAGATAAAGTAATAGCCTCGCCCGTGCAGTCTAAGAGGAGGGAGTCGTCGGTGCCGGGCGTGGTGGTCTTGGCCGTCGGGCTAGAAAGCAGAAACAGCAGGAGCACCAGCCCCAGCTGCAAACTGCGAAGTAACATCTTCGCAAAGACCGGAGTGCATGCACACTGAAACTCTGCGAAATAGTTCAAGTCTTCGGGAGGATTCCGCAGAGGACTCCCCGCAGCTGGGCGATCCGGGAGGCCGGTGGAGCCTAAATGGCCGCTGCGGGAAGAAACCCGGGAGCCCGAGACACCCCGCCTACGGACTTAGACTAAAACAAAGACAAAAAAGCTGCAAAAAGCCGCAGCAAAAATGCAAGCCGGCTAGCTGCTTGCAGCAGTTGCACAGGCAGCAGCAGGCCGCTGTCTCGAGGAGTCCGCAAGCCACGGACCTGAAAGCAGCAGCGGACGCTGCAGCGCAACTTATGAAACTTGTCCAGTCTGAAGAAAGGGAAGTCCAAATTCCTAAGTAGAATTAATAAAATCAAATTATAGTTTTTTGTGAGTCTTCACTGGCTGAGAGGCCGCTAGGGAATCGGCAGAGCTGCAGCACGCCTTTGAATGACCACCTCCGTGTCCTGGGCAAGGTTCTGCATTCCTGTTTAGTCCGAGATACCCCACTTCCCTACTTAAATGTACTTATTGAATCTCACTGCTTTGTTATTTACTAGAAGTTGGGGGCACTAAAGCAGCGAATAAGGCAGAAGAAGCCCCAGAATCCCCTTAACAGCCCCCAGAGTGCCAGGGGAACCCGCAAACGCCCCACTAAGCAAGCTCCTAGCTGCTGCAGTGACGGGCCCACTCTAAGGGATGAAGCTAATGCAAAGAAAGAGAAGCTCTGCGCAGAAATTGCTGCTGCTGAGCAGCAAAGGCGGCAGCCCCACACAAAAGCTCCCTGTTGTGGCCCTGGTCTCACTCCTAGAGAGTTTAGATAGCAGCAGCAGAAGCCACAATCTCGAAGAGAAACTAGCAGCAAAACTCTGCTTCAGCTGGCGCAGCTCAGCAGCGCCAGAGGCCCCCTTTGAGTGCCTGAGAATGGCAGCTGCAGCGCCGCTGCTGCAAGAGCCCGCAGCAGCAGCACGAAAGTATTGCCTGAGATCGGGCTGGGGGCGGCTGCAGCAAATGCTGCTGGCCCCCTGGCCTGGGCAATTTGGCCCGCAGGCCTTGCGGGGGCCCTGCAGCAGCTCTTCTTTGAGGCAGTTTCCCACTGCAGCAGCTACGCAGCCCCCTGTGGGTCTTGGCTCAGCAGCAGATAAAGCTCCCCCAGATTGGGGCCTCTTAGCTGCTGCAGGCGCCTCTTGGGGCTGCCAGACAGAAAGGAGTTCCTCTTGAGAATTGCCCAGGAGGAGCTCCTTCTTGGCTTGGGGATGCAGCATACACTGCTGCAGCAGTGCTGCAGCAGTGCTGCAGCAGCGCAGCATACACTGCTGCAACATTGCTGCAGCAGTGCTGCGGCTCGCTGCCGCTCCCCGTGGCAGCAGCAGGTCACAAAAGAAAGAAGCATTGGGCTTTCCTCCAGCTTCCCCTGTGGCTTCTACAGAGCTGCTGCAGCTGCTGCTGCGCTGCAGCAGCTCTATAGAGCTGCTGCAGCGCAGCAAAAGCCCATTTGCATTTTGGCATTTTCAAACTTTCTCCCTTTACCTGGCCATAGGCCTGCAGGGCTACAGCGAAGTAAGCTGGCCGGCAGCGGGGCCAATTTCTGGGCTATGAAAGCTGGGGGCCCCTGGCTGTGTGCCCCTGCAGGGGCCCCCAGAGCGACTTTAATACTTATATAGGCTGGCGGGCTGGCGATCTTTGTGGGATTTCGTGGACTGGGGGCTTTTAGAGAATTTGCTGAGGGTCTGGGGGCCAGCGCATGCACTGGGGCTTTCAAACTAGCGGTGTTACGGAATCTAGCAGCAGGGTAGACTGCTGCGTGCTGCATGCAGTATTTGCTGCTGCTCGCAGCCTCTATTAGTCGCCAATTCTCGAAACTTTATCTACACAATGCGGGCGAAGGGCTTTGAAAGCTTTAGCTGAAAGGTTGGGGGGCAAAGCTCCTGCAAAGGCGCAGCCTTTCCTGTGCGCAGCTGCTGCTGCTGCTGCATCTTTTGCTGCAGCGGCGCTACCTCTGCAGGTTTTGCCCTCCGGGGCCTTCAGTGCAGCCACAAGGCAAAAGTGGCTGCAGATATCTGTGGCTTATTGGGGCAAAGGTTAATGTGCGGGCCAAAGCCCTTACTTTAGGCTGCAGGGCCAGAGGCAAAGTCAGAGCCTTTGGGGATGAGCGCTTCGCCTGTTTGTGGGGCCCCCAGGCTTGCAAACAAATGAAATAAAGCCTTTTGCCTCCAGGCCAATTTTGTGGCTAAGAGCAGTGCTGGGCTGGTGGCTCGCTCTATGGGCTATTTTTGTAGGCTTCACTTGCTTTCAGTATGGAAGCAGGCGGAGCCCCCACTGCCCCTCACCTCTGCTGCTCTTAGGCTTTTTTCAGTGAAATTCATTTAATTGGAAGCTGGTGTTTTATCCCAGAAATAACATCAAGATCGAGCAAGAAAAGTTTACGGGCGGGGCCCCGGGAAGCTGCAGGGCTGCATGCGCCCAGGGTCACTTCCCGCGAGCCCTATTGAACTCTTCGGGATATCTTCCTCCCCTGACTTCTCACTGCGGCGTTTTGCCCGGAGTTCAAGTCAGAACATGCAAAAGCTGCAGCAGCACCCTCCAGAGGGGGCCCCCCAGCAGCTACCAGCGTCTTCTTCCCAGGGGGCCCCCGTGCCCACCGCTGCCCCCACCCCCAACACAACACCCCCCCAAACGCAGCCACAAAACCCCTCAGAAACTTCTGCTGCGTCTCTAGAGCCTCTCGTGGGGGCTCCTGGGGGCCCCCTGGGGGCTCGCGAGCCCCCGGGGTCACTCCTCGAGCCCAGCTCCTGGGGGGCCCTCAGGGGCCCCCCTTCTCAGCCAAACCCCACTTCAGAAGAGGCAGCACCGACATCTCAGCCTCAAGGCCCACTCAATGGCTTCCAACAAGTCCCATTTCGCCAGGAACAGCAGCTGCTGCTGCAGCAAATTCAGCAGCAGCAGCAGCAGCAGCAGCCCCCGCGGTCAGCGGCGCCGCAGGCTGCACAGCAGCAGCTTCCTTTCTACCCACATGTGCCCACGCTTCAGAGCCTTTTGCTGCAGTCGATTCCCCGGGCCTACGAGCAACAATACCAGCAGCAAGAGCCGCCGCAGCACGAAGCCACACAGCAGCAGCAGCAGCAGCAGCAGGAAGCCACACAGCAGCTGCAGCCCCAGCAGCTGCTGCAGCGGCCTGCGGGGCAGCCCCAAGGGCCCACTGATGGTTCCATCAGGGGGCCCCTAGCAGCACTGTCGGGGCCCTCGATGGTGCAGAGGCACCGGGCCTCGACGGAGCAGGCTGCTGCTACTGCTGCTGCTGTTGCTGCTGCTGCTGCTGCTGCTGCTGCTTCTGTCCCAGCAGTAGCAGCATGGCCTGCAGACTGGGACAGGGGCGTCAGAGATGGAGAGGGACCCTCAGTAGTTCAGCCCGGAGACCGCAAAAGGAAGCCTACAGGGAAAGCTGCTGCCTCCAGGCGCAAAGTTGCTGCTGTAGATCCGCGGCAGCAGCAGCAGCAGCAGCAGCAGCTCCAGTACAGGGAGCAGCCTGATGTCAGCCTGCTGCTGCAGCAGCAATACGGACTGCAGGGCCTTCCGGTAAATGTCGGCGTGAGCGCGTCGGCGAGGCAGCAGCAGCAGCTGCTCATTCTGCACCAGCTGCTGCTGCAGCAGCAGCGCTCGCTCTTCCAGCACTCTGAGAAGCAGCAGCAGCAGCAGTGGCAGCTGCTTCAGCGGGATTTGCCGCTGCTGCAGCCTAGGGAGCAGCAAGCGCAGCAGCCAGGCGACAAGTCCTCTGTGCCTCTTGCTTCCTCCCAGCCTTCTGCTGCCGCAGCAGCAGCAGCAGCAGCAAGGCACACGCTGCAGCAGCTGCAGCACCTACATCAAGCTGCCCTGCAGCTGCAGCACAAGGAGCTGGGGCTTTCGATGCGCGAGCTAGAGACCCTCTACCTGCCCGTTCTGTGGAGCTCCAGCAGCAGCAGCAGCAGCAGCAGCAGCAGCAGCGCCAGCAGCAGCGGCAGTGCCAGCAGCAACAGCAGCAGCAACGCAGGGGAGGCGTCTCTAGGGAAGTATAGCAGCTGGAAAAGAGACAAGGGGACTTTTTTTGCTGCTGTTGGCGAGGGCTGCTGGATGGCGTGGCCAGCTGAGCGCCAAAACAGCAGCAGCGAGTGGCTGCAGCAGCAGCTGCAGCAGCAGCAGCTGCAGCCGCTGCTGTCGTGCGTGGTGGGGGAGAAGGAGCAGCGGGCCCTGCTGCAGCACATGTGGTGCAGCGGGGCAGACGCCGTGGAAGCTGCTGCTGCTGCTCTGCGGGGGCCCCCGGGGGCCCCGGGGGCCCCCAGCTTTGTTGATATTGTAATGAGGCTGCCCCCGCCTTGCTGCTATTCCTGGTCTGTAAGAAAGAAGGGGATTTTATTTGTGTGGCGGCATGTAGCAAGTGGGGAGCAGCAGCAGAAGCAGCTGCAGCAGCAGCAGGAGCCACTGCTTCAGCAGCAACAGCGGGAGCAGCTGCTGCAGCAGCAGCAACAGCTGGCCCCGTAGCAGCAGCAAATGCTCCACGGTGGCATCCGCAGTGTAGTTGCTGCTTTTTTCAACACAGAAGTAACAGATGTCCACTTCCCAAAGAAGAAACGGACCAGTCTCAGCAGCAGCAGTTGCTGCTGACAGTGCTGCTGCTGCTGCTGCAGCAGCAGCAGCAAACAAATGCAGTACAGATGAACTCTGCTCCCAATTCATGAGACAAGGGCCTCAAAAGCACGCTAGGAAGTACCCTCTGAGGGCCCCTCTTGGGTTCTCCAGGAGGCCCTTAGAGGGGCCCCTTTTTATGCCCCAGAAGGGCTTACAAGAGGTGCCTAGGGGGGCCTCCAAGAGGCCCCCAAGCGGGTTTACAAGAGTCCAACAAGGGCCTCCAGAAGGCCCCTAGGGGGGCCCCCAGGAGGCCCCTACGGGGGCCCCCAGGAAGCCCCTAGGGGGTCCTCCAGTAGGCCCCTGGGGGCCTCTAGGAGGCCCCTAGGCGGCCTCCGGGGGGCCCCCAAGGGTCCCTCGGCAGCTCCCACTTGGGGGGCTGTGGGGCTTCTGCCCACAAGTTGTAATGACGCAAACAAGCTCACAGGGGCCCCCATTTTGGGCTTGGGGCCCCCCGAGGGGCCCCTAAAGGCCTGCGGCCGCAGCCGCTTTGAGGGGCCCCTGCGTTGCTGCTGCGGCCAGCCCAGACAGTGGCTTTTGCAGCTCATAGCCCGCGGCGCTAGTACTCAGCAGGCACTGCAGCTAGCTATCAATGGCTGCCGCAGCTAGCCACGCGGAGCCACAGCTAGCCACAGGAGCAGAAGCTAGCCGTGAGGAGCCACAGCTAGCCACAAGGAGCAGCAGATAGCCACACAGAGCTGCAGCTGGCCATAGGGAGCTGCAGCTAGCCACAAGGAGCTGCAGCTAGCTATAAGGAGCTGCAGCTAGCCACAAGGAGCTGCAACTCGGCACAAGGAGTGGCAGCGAGCCGAAAGGAGCCAAAGCTGGCCACACGAGCCGCAGCTAGCCACGAGGTGCCGCAGCTAGCCCTAAAGAATCGTAGCTAGCCGCAAAGAGCCGCAGCTAGCCACTGGCGGGAGGTCCCCGGCAAGACTCGCAGTGCACCTTTAGCAGGCGCATGCAGTAGAGTTCCTGCTCAGGTTTAACAACTAGGGCTAGCTGTGGCTAGCTGCGGCTAGCTGTGGCTGGCCGTGGCTAGCTGGGACTAGCGGTGGCCAGCAGCAACAACCTACTGCGGGGCTCCCTGGGGTCACCTGGGGCTATCTGGCTAGCTGTGGCTAGCTAGGGCTGGCTGTGGCTAGCTGTGGCTAGCTGTGGCTAGCTAGGGCTAGCTGTGGCTAGCTAGCCAGCTAGAGTTCACTTAATATCTCTTTGCAGTTAGTGTTGTCTTCTCAAGCCAACAGCCACCAGTGAGGCTTGAGGCCTAACAGAGCCTCAGCAGCAAAAGGCTACGACTGCCCCTTCCGCAGTTTCCTGCAGGAAGTAAAAAGCGTTACGAATTCACTTGGGGGCCCCAAGAGTGCCCCACGGGGGCCCCACGGGGGCCCCAAGAGTGCCCCAACGGGGCCCCACGGGGGCCCCAAGGGGGCCCCAACGGTCGCCAGGGGGCCCCCAGGGGGCCCCCAGGTGCCCCTCAAGAGTGCGCGCGGCGCCCGGCGGTGAAGAGCCGCAGTTGCCCCCGCGGTCCCGGGCCTGCGTCGCCTTCGCCTAAAGCGCACTAGTGCCCTCCCGCTCCCCCCCCCCCCCCCCCCCCCCCCCC
>NW_013654880.1:69489-85246 GCF_000499385.1 Eimeria necatrix
CCCCCCCCCCCCTGCTGCTGCTGCTGCTGCTGCTGCTGCTGCTGCTGCTGCTGCTGCTGCTGCAGCAGCTGCCAGGTGCGTGTGAGCTCGCGCCACTCGGCCTCGAGCCTGCGGCGGTACTGCAGCGCGCGCAGCCTCGCGCCGCGAAAGCCCCACAGCCCCACGCGGAAGTAAAGATCTGCGCGGACGAAGAAGTTGCGTTCTGCGCAGCGGCGGTCGAACTGCACCCGCCAGGCCCCGCTGGGGTGCCACCGCACGCCCCGCCCCGGCGGCAGGTACTGCCCCCAGTCCACTGCAGCAGCAGCAGCAGCAGCAGCGCCGGACCCGCTCAGCAGCAGCCGCCGCACTGGCCCCGAGTTCACCAGCGACAGCGGCAGAGGCGCCGCTGCGCCCCGCACGGCCGCCCCGGGGGCCCCGGGGGCCCCGGGGGCCCCGGGGGCCCCGGGGGCGTCGGGGGCCCCGGGGGCGTCGGGGGCCCCGGGGGCCCCGGGGGGCCCTGGGGCCTCGGGGGGGGGCCTGTAGGGCTCCTGCTTGGGGCGCAATATGCGCATTTGGTGGCGCCGCTTCTGAGTCACTCGCTTCACGCCGAAGGCCCGCTGCTGCTGCAGTGCGCAGCCGCTCACAGGGGGGCTTGCTGCTGCTGCTGCAGCAACGGGGAACCACGCTCCCGCTGCTGCTGCTGCTGCTGCTGCAGGGACGCGGAAGATGCAGGCGCGCGGGAGCAGAGCAGACTGGCACGCGAAGGACGTGGAAACCTTTGCTGCTGCTCCTGCTGCTCCTGCTGCTCCTGGTGCTGCTCCGGATAGAGGGAAAGTCCTGCGGCCTCCAGCCCACCAGGCTCCGCAGCGGGGAGCAGCAGCAGCAGCTGCTGCTGCTGCATGCAGCCTCCGCGATAGGAGAGATACAAAAAATATGCCTGAGGAGCTCAGGGCAGCTCTCCAACTGGCGCCGCTCATCTTCCTTGGGGGCCCCCTATACCGTCAAAGGTCCTGGGGGCCCCCCTGCTGGGCCCTATTTATGGCTAGCTGTGGCTAGCTGCTGCTCGCTGGGGTAAGAAGTCGCTGAAGAGGAACAAAGTTCACTATTTGCCGTTTATTCTTCTGCGAAGGAGGTTCCAGGAGGCAACCCCATTGCGGAGGGCCCCCCCTGGGGGCCTCAAGGACCCAGCGGAGGCCCCCAGGGGGCCCCCCGGGTCCTCAAGGGCCCCTCAAACTGGCATCGGAGTCCATGAAATGCCTTCAAAAGGTTATTTAATCGTAATTGTTTATCATTTTTCAGGGATTTAGTCATTTAGCTGCGGGGATAGCCGGAAGACAAGACCCCCAGCCCTTCGTGGGGTCCTTATGTCTTGAGGCTACGGCGGGGACGATGAGGCCCTTGCGGCTTTGTGCTGCTGCTGCTGCTGCTGTTTGCTGCTGCCGCTTGGTCTCCTCTCTCTCTGTACACAGCACAGCCAGAAATGGCTTCTCCCGGGGTGCACTCATGCCTGCTGCTGCAGCTGCTCTGCAGCCGCAGCAGCAGCAGCAGCACCTGCTGCTGCCCCCACAGACATGTCACGAGAACACCAGCGCGAGGCCCTCCTCAGGGGCCCCTGCCTTCGTGAGGCTGTGGCCTGGGGGCCCTGGGAGTCGATCCCAGGGCCCCCATGCAAATCGATCCCAGCAGCTCCCAAGCCGTTCGCTGCAGCAGGGGCTGTGGGGCCCCCCCAGGTGCAGCAGGCGCAGCAGCAGCACCTCCTCTTGGGGCCTCGGGGCCCCCCTACTGGCCTCAACGGGTGCGGGGGGCCCCCAAGAGGCTGAGACTGATGAGGACCTTGTGGATTTTGAGCCTTGGGGGCCCCAGGCTTCCCCAGAAATATCTCCCGAGGGCCCCCCCGCTCAAGTGCCCTTGAGGGAGTTGGGGGCCCCCCGGATCCCGGGAGCTATAGATGTTCATTTCGGGGCCCCTGGCGGGGCCCAGAGGCCGGAGGGGGGCCCCCCCCCCGGGGGGGCCCCCCAGGGGCCCCCAGAGGCCCAGAGGGCCTGGAAGCACCTGCAGTTGCCGCTGGAAAGTTTTCTCTTCTTAGCTGTTGACGCAGAGACAGACGCAATTAGTTTCCTTAAGGAGGGTGCCACCCACTTCCTGAGAAATGCCCACTCGAAGACAGGGGGCCCCCAGGGGGGCCCCCAGGGGGGCCCCCAGGGGGGCCCCCAGGGGGGCCCCTATGCGGGGGAGGCCCTCGGGGCCGACGCCTACGAGCTGCGGCTGGCCCATGCGTTGTTCACAGAAGCAGCAGCTGCTGCAGTGCAGCGGAGAGTGGCAGCTCAGTCTGCTGCTGCCAAAGATGCTGCTGCATTTAAGACTTTAAAGAAGCAAGTAGACTCCTTCTTCCAGGCCCTGTACCCGCGCGTGCCCTCGCCGCGGCCCGCGCTGCAGCAGCAGCAGCAGCAGCAGCAGCAGCAGCAGCAGCAGCTGGATTCTCCCTTGCAGAAGGTGGCAGAGACCTGGGAGGAGTTCAGAAAGACTCTCTTCTCCTCAGAAGAAGTTCCTCCTTTCCAGAATGTCCCTGTAGTCATTCAAAAGGGTCAAAACCCTTTGTGGGGTGTTCATAGAGCTGCAGCCACTGAGGGGGCCCCCGGGGGCCCCCCGCTGCGGCGGAAGCTGCTGCTGCGGCTGCCCGAGCTGGCCCTCCACGAGGCCCTTCTGAGGCCCCTGGCAGCCTCCTCTGAGGAGCCAGCAGCAGCAGCAGCAGCAGCAGCAGCAGCAGCAGACGCTGCTGCTGGCAGCAGCCGCATCCTTCGCTGGGCAATCCTCAGCGCCATGGTCAGGTACAGGGAGCTGCTGGACCCTGAGCTCTTTGACCTCCAGCCGGACCCGAGGGGCCCCCTAGAGGGGCCCCCAGGGGGCCCCATGAGTGTAGGTGAGTTCTTGCCTTTTGGGGCTTTCAAAAGGTACCTTTTGGGGGCCCCTGGGGGGCCCCCGCAGCCCCAAAGCCCCAGCTTCGCCCCCAGACCCTGTGCGAGTGAATAGCCCGAGTCTTCTTACAGGCTCAGGGTGAGGGTCTGGGGCCTAGGGTTTAGGGTTTGGGGCCTAGGGTTAAGGGTTTGGGGCCTAGGGTTTAGGGTTTGGGGCCTAGGGTTTAGGGTTTGGGGCCCTACGGTTAGGCTGTGTGTGGCTTTCAGGCCTCTCAGCTGCTGCGCGGCGGCGGCGGCTGCTGCTGCTGCAGACCCTCTTCGAGGCTTACCCTAGTGCGGCCCCAAGGGGGGCCCCAAGGGGGGCCCCAGGGGGGGCCCCCAGCGGGGGCCTCCGGGCCCGCAGGGCCAACCCTTTGTGGCTGCTTCCCCTGGGGGCCCCCCTGAGGGCCTGGATGGAAGCTGCTGCTGACCGCGGCCCGGGATGGGGGCCCCCCTTGCCCCACCAGTTGTCTTTATCGCAGCGGCGGCTGCTCTGCAGCTGGCTGGGGGGCCCCTGCACAAGGCTGTGAGTGCTGCGTGGGCCCAGGGGCCCCCGCTGCTTCCCAGGGGCCCCCGCTGCTTCCCAGGGGCCCCCGCTGCTTCCCAGGGGCCCCTGCTGCTTCCTAGGGCCCCCGCTGCTTCCTGGGGGCCCCCCAGTTGCTGCACAAGAGCCACAAGGGCTTGAGGCTGAGGGCTCGGGGCTTGGGGTTTGGGGCTTGTGTGCTGCAGGGACCTCAGCTCTGTATTCCAGGCACTGCAGCAAAGCGGTGCAGCAGCAAACTGCGAAGAAGCAGCAGCGCTGCTGGAGGGCTTTTTGCTGTCGCTGGACCTCAAGCCCCCCGAGCTGGACAAGCTGGACGAGCAGCTGCAGCGGGCGGGGGAGTGGGGCCCGGGGGGCCCCCTGCGCGGCCCCCAGGGGGGCCCCCCAGGCCTGCTGGGGGGCCCCTTCGGGGGCCCCCGCGAGGCAGACTGCACCAGCGCTGCTGCCCTGCTGGCCATCCCGGCCTTCATTGAGGCCCTCACTCTCAATGGAGTCGAGGCTGGGGCCCGCGTTGTGGCTCCTTTGATGGCGCAGCTGAATGAGCAGTCCCGCAGTTTGGCGGCGGCGCTGGACTTGCCCTCAGCAGCAGAGTTCAGCCAGGAAAGCAGCAGCAGCAGCAGCAGCAGCAGCAGCAGCAAAGGGGGGCATCTTAGGCAGCTCTCGCGGGAACAGCTGCTGCAGCAGCGAGAAGAGTTCTTGATGCTTCTGAACACGATCGAGAGGCGGCTGCTAGTGGTACGGGACTTCCCCAAATGCTCCCAGCAGCAACAGCAGCAGCAGCAGCAGCAAATGCGTTAGAGCTGCCACTGTTCGCAGCTCTCGTGCAGCAATGCTCCTTTGTTGCTGCTGCTTCGCAGGCTATCACCGAGACCCTAGAAGGCTCAATTTTGGGGGGCACTGCCCTTCACGCGCGGAGGCTGGCTCCGGAGCCTGAGGGGCCCCCCCCAGCAGATGATGAAGAAGCTGCAGTGAGGACTTTTGTGGAGGCCCAGATGTTTCTGCGAGACCTCTTTCACACCATGCGGAAGACCCTGCAGCTGCCGGGGGCCCCCGGGGGCCCCCAGAGGGCCCCTCTAGGCCTGGCCGCGCCAGCCCCCGTGGACCAGGTGGGGGCCCCCATTCCATTTCCCTCTTTCTCGGACTTGCTGTCAACTCCAGGGGGCCCCCAGGCTGCGTCTGAGGGCGGGGGGGGCCCCATCCTGGCGACCCCCAGCGCGCTTGCTGCTGCTGCTGCTCGCCTGTACGCCTTTTTCCTAGTTAACTGCTTCGGGAGGGCCCTGCCGCAGTCTGTGAAGCTGCGGATCTCCAGGGGCCTCAACGCCCCCACTGCTGCTTCTCTGAGGATTACTCGAGAAGACTATGATGGCAGTTTGAGGGCGGAGTGGGCCCTTCACATTCACCCTGACATCCAGCAGCTGCCTTTACTGGGTAAGCCTGTGGCCCCGCAGCAAAGGGTCTTGTGCGCATTTGCTGCAGTTCTTGTGGGCGTTTTGACTTGGCTGCAGCAGCTTTCCCAGGCCTTTTGACTCAGCTGCTGCAGCTTCTCGTGGCCTCTTCTGTGTGCATGCATGCACCCAAAATGCTGTTTTCTCTAAAGGCACTTGAGACGCCTGTGTGTACATGCACGGAAAAACGTGCAGAGTGCTTTTCATATGTAACCAGGAGTGCTCGAAGCTCCAGAAATCCTTTCGTGGCTTTCTTTGGTCTTTTCTAGAGAACTTCTTGCCTTATAAAGATGCAGACTTCAATGAAGATGCTTGTGGAGGTGAAGACCTCCAAAATGCATTTTTTTTCTCCAATTGTTTTGCACTATTTTCTTTACTTTGGCTCTCAAATGCTGCACTCTGTTCACCGGCCTGCAGACCCGCCTCGGCTTCTGCTCTCTTTGCTTCCAACACATGTGGAACACTTTTCCCGCTTTCCGCTGACCTTGTGCCCAGAGGCTTACTGTGTGGCAGCTGCGAAATATATATGTATAATATATTATATATTACATATATATGCATATATGTATATGTATATAGGTATATATATCTGCATATTTTTAATGCGCATGAGTTTGTGTAGGGGTGCGCGTGCCTGGAAGTGTATGACATTGCATAGACAAGCGCCTGCATTCATGTATATCTTTCTACAGAATGTGCCTGTGTGCCAGTACCTTTAGTATTTATATACATGCGCATATACGTTATATATACATATATATACATATGTATGTATATAGGCGAGCATTTATATGTATTCAGGCATACATGCATGTGTGCACTGGACTTCACTTATGCATATATGCACTTGCTCAGCTGCTTGTTCTTTAATGCACAAGTGCATTTGTGCAGTCCCACAGTAACCCGTGCTCTTCATATTTGCCAATTGTGCATTCAGATGGACTCGTCTGTAGAGTCCTGTGCCTCGACTGCAGTCACTATCACTTCACAGCCGTAGAGAGCTGCAAAGTCCTCCCATGCGTACCACCAGCAGCAGCGGCTGCAACAGCAGCAGCAGCAGCAGCAGCAGCAGCAGCAGCCCAGCAGCAGCTCTGCGGCTAAATCCTCGGTTTTCGCGGGCGTGTGCGGCTCGAGTGTGTCTGCAGCTTCTTCTCTCCTCAGTTCCATGTTTGCCATTTATAAGGACGCGGCGCTGCCCCCGCTGGCCTTCTTGCCCCCGGGGATTCCCCCGCTGGAGGGTCTGGAGAGGGGGCCCCCCGGGGAGGGTCGGGGGGCCCCCAGCAAGGGGCCGGGGGCCCCCTGCTGCAGCGCAGTGAGCAGGTGGGGGGCCATCAGGAGAACTGCAGAGGCCAATGGCTGGCCCTTCTACGTGGGGCTGCAGGACGGCGAGCCGCTGCAGCTGGCGCTGGCCACTTCCATATGCCCTTTAGAGGGGGGCCCCGGGGACCCTGCGCTGGCTTTGGGGTGCCAGAGGCCCCTACTTGAAGTCCTTTCTATTAGCCCCGCATCCCCCACTGCAGCAGCTCCCCAGCGCCCTGCGGGGGCCCCCGAGCGGGCCCCTGAGGGGGCCCCTGAGGGGGCCCCTGAGGGGGCCCCTGAGGGGGCCCCTGAGGGGGCCCCTGAGGGTCTTTCTCTCAGTGATCTCCGCACAGCTGTACCCATAGGGGCCCCCGGCAGCGTCAGTGCGGCTCTCAGCCTCACCGCCGCAGAGACGCAGCAGCTGCTGCAGGCCGCGAGGCCCGAGGAACGCGACAAGGTGCTCGCGGCGCTCGAAACCTGCACGGTGAGGCGCAGCACTCCTGCTGCTGTTGCTGCTGCTGCTGCTGCGGCTGCTGCTGCTGCTGCTGGGGCCTGACCTGGTGCTGCTGCGGGTATCCGTGTAGAGGCGTCGCATGCGCAGGGAGACGAGCCGCAGCAGCAGGAGCAGCAAGGGCAGGCAGCAGGGGAGCAGTGGTGCTGCTGCGGAGTTGCTGCAGCTGCGCTGCAGCTTCTGGGTGTGCGGGGCGCAGGCGCAGCGGTACGCAGGCCGGAGCCCGCAGACGCCGCTGCTGCAGCAGCTGCAGCGGGAGGGGCTGAGCAGCACGAGAGCCTTGTGGCTGCTGAATGCTCTAGCAGCAAGAAGACAAGTGCTGCCCCGAAGTGAAGAAGTGGCCCGGCTGATGGCTGTGGCCAAACCCGAGACTGCAGCTTCCCCCTTGGCAGTGCCAAGCCCCAAAGTGGAGGGCCCCGTGGCTGCACTAGCCCGGGACTGGAAGCGGGGCTCAGTGCCTTTGTGGCCGCTGGTGCATGCGCTGTGGGCCGGGGACAGGGGCGCTGCTGCTGCTGCTGCTGCTGCTGCTGCTGTTGCTGTTGCTGCTGACCTCGGCTCCAAGCAGGCAGACACCCAAGAAGAGCCCGACAGCAAACAGGAGCTCGACACTTGGGCCTGGAAAGTTGCTGAGAAATTCCGCAGAGACGTAAGACTGGCAGCAAACAAAAAAGCTCAACTAGCAGCAAAAGTGCACTTCAAAGAGGAGCAGAAGCAAATAAGTAGAACCAGTGGGGCCCCCACGGGGCCCCATGCAGAAACAGGGGTCTCAGCAGCGGGGAAATGAGGCTCACAGCGTAGCTTGGCCGCAAATATGGCCCGCGATAACTCCCTAAAAGGTACCGCGGGGGCCCCCTAAGGAGCCCCTTAAAGGGCCCCTCTAGGGGCCCTTTCAGGGGCCCCTAAAGGGGCTTCTTGTGCTTTTAGTTCTTTCTGTCCACGGCCAGGAGCTGCTGCAGATGAGTGCGTGAGTGCTCAGGCGCTGGGGGCTGCCTTTTTGCTGCGGTGGCTGGAGGGCCACACGCGGGGGCTGCAGCACTCGAGCGACTGCGTGCACACGGGGACAACGGGGGTGGACCTGAGGGGTATACTGGGGGAGGGGGCCCCCCAGGGGGCCTCCCAGGGGGCCCCTCGGGGGCCCCCCGGGGGGGCCCCCACGGGGGCCCCCCAGGGGGAACTCGCGTCTGCAGCGGCGAAGTCCCTTCTGCAAGAAGGACTCAAGTACCTCGAAGACCTCCACGTCACTGAACACCAGCACCAACACTCCCACCGGCAGCTGGTGCTGCAGCACTTGCTGCGCAACGCGGACAACGCAGAGGGGCTTGCTGAGGCTGTGAGCCAGAGCTGCGCGGGCCTGGGGGCCCCCAAGGGTACTGAGGGGCAGGGGCCCCCCGCTGGGGCGCAGGCGGAGGAGGGAAAGATAGCAGCAGAAGAGGCCCAGCGAGCTGCAGAGGCCGAAGCCCTCGTGAAGGAGGCGCTGCAGAATCCGGAGAAGAGAAAAGTCCCGGAGGCGGAAAAGGCAGCAGTTGTAGGCCCCCTGAGAGCCCTTGTTGCTGCAGCTGGCTGCAGCAGCGCGCCGCTGCCACTTGCTGCTGCCTGCTGCTGCTGCTGCTGCGCCCCCTCAGCGCCGCGAGGGCCCTGTGCTGCGCCTTGCTGCAGGCCTGGAGGCTCTACTCGCTGCTAAACACCAAGTGCTTCTCCAGGGCCCTCCCCCCCAAGCCCCAGCTGCTCTTCGCAGACCCCAATGCCCTCATTGCCAAGGGCGGGACTCTCCACAAGGCTTCTTTTCCCCCCACAGTCTTGGCCGCGCACTTGGCCTTTCTAAAGGACTTCCGCCGCCCCCTCGTCATTTGTGTGGGGCCCCACACAGGGGCTCACTTGCTGGGCTTTGGGCTTGAGCTGGGGGTTTCAGTGGCACGCGAGTTGCAAAAGATATCTTTTTTCACTAAGTTCTTAATGGGATTAAGATGCACGCAAATATATGACTGTCTGCAGTTGCTGCCGTGCTTTGAGCCCGCCTCTTTGTACTGCTTGGGTGGCTAAACACGCTTGCGCTCCCGCTGCTGCTGCTGCTGCGGCTGCTGCTGCTGCTGCTGCTCTTTGGGCAGCCGTTGCTGAGGACTTGAGTGTCAGTTTGTGTCGGCTTCGGTGCTGCTGCCTGCAGATTCACCCGAAAGTGCAGGACATCTTCCTGCTGGGCCATTTGCTGCTGCAGCAAATGATGCAGCTGATGGGCCGGGTGTACCAGCCCTTCACAACTCTGGGTGTCGATACACCTGAGCGCCTGAAGCAGCACATCACAGCTAGCCAGCTAGCTCCCCTGGCGGACCAGTACGCTAGCCAGCTAGCCAAAGCCCCGCTGCAGCCGCCAGCTAGCGACGGCTTGCCGAGGCTGCAGAGCTTGTCTAAGCCAGACCTTGAAGACCCCGCTGCAGCAGGGGGGTTCATGTCTTTGTCTCGTTTCTTTGAAGAGTCTGCAGCGCTTCCGGCGCTGCTGCAGCAGTCGGGCAGCATAAGCGGGGCGGAGGCGGCGGCGCAGCAGAAAACGTTCGCCGCCGCTGCAGCAGCAGCAGCAGCAGCAGCAGACGCCCAAGGCGACAGCAGCAAGCAGCCCGCAGCAAAGCCCCACGCGCTGCACCTGGTCGCAGCAGAAGCCACTCAAACTGTTGCAGCAGCAACTCGCAACCCCGACGACTTGAGCCCCGCAGGGTTTCTAGACTCCCTAGAGTTTGTGCAAGTGGAGGCTGCGCGGCACTACGCCCGCGAGGGCACTCAGCTGCTGCCGTTTGCTGCTGCTGCTCCTGGGGAGGAGGAGGAAGACCCCCAAAGACTGCAGCAGGAAGGCACGGGAGAGCCCCCAGAGCAGCAGCAGCAGCAGCAAAAGCAAACGGACTGGCGCGAGCTCCTCACGCAGCCAGAGAGCATCAGGTACGCAGGCATCCAGCAAACAACTCAGCCTCCAGAGGCCTCAGCAGCCCCCACAGGCGCCTCACTGCAGCAGCAGCAGCAGCAGCAGCAGCAGCAGCAGCTTGCATGCATGCGCCTCCAGAGCCGTGTGCGATTCAGGCTAGTTAAGCACGCCATGCTCAGCAAAGACGGCGTGGGGGGCTCTTCGTTGTTGGGGGATTTAGTGGCTTCGGGATCGACTTCTCTGGACAGAGGCATTGAAATTCTGGTGGGTCTGCTGCTGCAGTCTGCTGCACTCAGCAGCAGCAGCGCTGCTGCACTCAGCTGCAGCAGCAGCAGCAGCGCTGCCCCTCTATGTCTAGGGATAAACACGCTTTTGCCTGTGCTGCAGGCCGCGGCAGTTGCCCCTCCGGAGAAGGCCTAGGGCTGCCAAGTTAGTGAGGCGAAGCCCTTCCTTCGCCCCTGCAGCTGCAGCTGCTGCTGCTGCTGCTGCGCTGCAGCAGCACACTGGAGCAGCGCAGCACAGTGTTGCCGCTGTTCCCGAGGCTGGGGGCAGTTAGAGGCCCCGCCTACTGGGGGCCTCAGAGGAGTTGACTTTCTGTGTCAAACTGGGGGCCCCTGGCCCCGCATTTTCCGCCGAAAGGTACTAAAAAAAGACCCAGATCTACACTAGGGGCCCTGATCTGCTGCAGCAGCTGGCAGGAAGGTACTGCATTATGTGGCAGCAGCAAACTAGCGCAGGCTGCATCCCGAAGGCTGCATGCGAGCAGCAGGGCCTTAGCAGCGGCATTAAATAAAGGAGTAGTTGCCAATGTTGTGCGATGTTGTGGTGTATGTCCACCTAAAGTATTCATTAAAAGCAGCTCTGCACTCCTCCAGCTAAGGCAAGAGGCGGGGCTGGGCTACTTCCGCCGAGTCAAGCTCAGCGGCTCTAAATCCACAAAAAGGGCCGGGCAGCAGACCCAGGGGGCCCCCTGGGGGCCCCCTGGGGGGCCCCCCGGGGGCCCCCTGCGGCCGCGGTGGGGGCGCTGTGCCCTGGGGCCCCCGGGCGACGCCGGGGGCCCCCGGGGGGCCCCTGGGGCCTCCTTCGGGTGGCTGCCTGTGGGGCCGATTTGGCTGCACGAAAGGCCACTACTGGTAAGAGGGGTTGACAACTCCCATCTCAATGCCCTGAGAGACTTGCTGCTGCAGCTGGGCGTAGTCATACTGCGTGGGGATGTCTGCTGTAGCCTGGACTGCGCCGGGCATAGAAGAAAAGGACTGAGTGTTGATGAACTGGGGCTGCTGCTGCTGCTCGGGGGCGAACTCTGCTGCTGGCTGGTACTGGCCCTGCTGCTGCGGCTTCGAGTCCGTGGGCATTATGTCCGTGTTGATGTCCCGCGAGTGCAGCTGCGGGGCCCACTTCAGCAGCAACGGCTCAAACATAAAAGACCAGTAACAAGACACGGCGTAGGCCCCCGCAGTGAACAGCAGCATGAACACAGCGCCGTAGCCCGTGAACATCATGATGAGCACTGCGGCCGCACGCACAAGTTCGCAGGAGCTTCGGTGCTCAATTTGAAAGACTTTTCACTTCCAGCTATTTTAATTTTCCTTTTTTTCAGTAATGGAGCAACTTGTGGCTGCATTTGAGCGGTCTGTACACCCTAAACGCGGGGTTGCCACTAGCCCGCGCGCGGTGTATAGACAGGTGTTTGTTCAGGCTGGGGGTGCGCAGGGGGCCACTTGAGGTCGACTTAGCGGGAAAACTTGCATATAATATGATTAATAATAACTAATTAAGTGCCTCTTAGTGTTTTATTGCCATTTAAATGCTACTGAAGGGCTCACTGGAGAGGCCCGCGAGGGAGAAGAGCGCCAACATGGACCAGGCCACTTCTTCAGAAGTGCCTTCGTCGTGGTAACACTCTATATAGAAGAGAGCCCAGCCGTAAGAGATGAGGGCTATGGAGTCCAGCAAGTTGGCTGCAGCAAAGATCACCCAGTCGGACTTGGTGATGTTGAACTTGGACCACCACAGAGTGCTAAGGCTGTTGTAAAGGTACAAATATTCTCCAAGACGAAGCATCACTGTCAACAAATCCAGAGTGACAGCAGCAGAGAGGATTTTGCTGCCCGTCCGAAAGCCCTTGGTCCACCTGTAGATACACCGCAGAGAGCGCGTGGCCGGCTGTACGTACAGCCCAGCTGGCGCATTTGCGCGCACGAAAGGAGCTGGAAGAAAGCATTTATACTTAAACTTTAATTTGCATTACAACGCATTATTTTCTTTATTTTAATTTACACTACAAGTGCAAAAGGAAGAGATGTGGGGCCGCCGGCTGCGGGCCGATTTCTGGGGTTTGGGCGCCGCGGAGCAGCTCGAGCGCGAGGGTTTGCAGCGAAGCCGAAAGCAGGGCTCAGCTAGGGTTTAGGGTTTAGGGTTTAGGGTTTAGGGTTTGGGTACTTGGAGTCGTCGGCGACGAAGGCCTGGAAGAGGCACAGGCCGAGAGTGCCCGCGAGCTGCAGCAGCATGAGCAGCGCCATAGACAAGTGGAAGCCGTTGGACATGTCGGGGTGGGAGTGGAAGGTGAAGACCCAGCGGCCGCCAAAGCCCAAAAAAAACAAAGACATAAGCGCCATAGAAAGGGCCTTGAGGGAAAAAGAAGTCCGCAGCAACTTCGTAGTCAAGAAAGCTATCAACGGCGTGTGTTCTTCGCCGCGCGGCGAAGGCTCTTCGTCTTCTTGCATAATGCGGTCTTGGAACTGCGAGAGCTGCCGCGACACTGCGTGCTGCTCCACCACCGCGTCGTCCCCGTCCACGCCCAGGCTGAACATTTTCCCTGCTGCTCCCCAGAGGCCGCGCGCTGCTGCAGCACACACCCACGCACACAGGCGCGCTGCAGCAGCAGCAGCAGCAGCAGCAGCAGCAGCAGCGGCGGCGGCGGCAGCGGCGGCGGCGGCGGCGGAGGAGGCGCAGGCAGCTCCCGGAGGCCAACGGACTCCGGAATGCGCTAATCTTAAACAATTCAAACTTGTCCAAATCCTTAAAACTCAAACGCGGCGGAATTTTGTGCAAGAACGCGCGGATGCGCAGCAAACTGCGCACGCGCGCGCAGCGCTCAACCACCAGCAGCGAACCGCGGCCAGAACGGCTTTTCCCGCCGCTTTCGCGCCAAACTAGCGCAATATTTGCGGGGAAATTCCCCAAAATTATTCATTTAAACCTTTAATTTCGAAAATCGACCGAGAAGAAGGCAGCAGCAGAGGCGCGAGCAGCAGCCACCCGGTCGGCGGCAGTCCGTCGGCAGCGGCAGCAGCGAGCAGGGAAAAGGAACACTGCGCGAAACGGAAACTTACATCTAGAAAAAACTCTTGCGATAAATCCAAAAAAGAAAGATAAAGTCCGGAAACATTTCAAGAACAAGAAAAGTCTACAGGGCTGCTGCTGGATCTCTATCGTGACTGCAGCTGCTCGGCCGCGGCTGGTTGCCCAGCAAGACCGTCGGACCGCCCAAGTTGAGTTCTTCTGTTCCGCAGATGCGGGGAAACAATTTTTTAATTCATTTCAATTTATATTTATAATTGTTTTGTTTTCAGCAAGGGCCTTTTCCTATTCTTCCCAGGCCAACACAGCCAACGCCTGCACCCAAGCCTGGGTGGCCCACTGGACTTCACCTGCGAAAGCCTTGGCTGCTCGCAGCCCTGGAGCCCCTCCGTCTTTTCGTTTTCCCCAAATAAGAAACTTTCAAAAATAAAATTACTTTTTAACTCCTAATATTCCACTTTTAGAACCAGAAGCAGGCAGAAACAGACACGCCTGCCCCCCTCCAGGCCTTCTTGCTGCAGCAAAGAGAGCTGCAGCACAAAACCCAACTCAATTCTACTCCCACAGGCCCCTTCCTCAATCAGCTTGCAAAGCAGATGAGGGCAGCACGCTGCAGCGTGCAGCAGCAGCAGCAGCAGCAACAGCGCTGCACTGCAGCAGCAGCAGCAGCACGCTGCTCCTGCCCGAGCGGCCGGCGGGGCGCAGCCCAGCAGCAGCTGCTGCAGAGGCACAGACCCACAGAGCCATTAGAGCACTCTTAGAAAAGAATAGGCGGGGGGCCCCCAGGGGCCCCCAGGGGCCCCCCAAAGCTGCTGCTGCTGCTGCTGCCTCTTTTACATGCGCAGCTATCTTTTAGTTGAGCCAAAGACTTCAGTTTTGTAACATTTCAATTTAAAAATAAAAGGACAAAATGAGGGCTTTTAGCTGGGCCCATTCGGGGCCCGCTGCACAGCAGCGCCGGCTGCTGCTGCTGCTGCTGTTTCTTCGCCGTTGCTGCAGCAGCAGCAGCAGCAGCAGCAGCAGAAACAGTGGCTACACGCTGCTAAGGGGGCCCCTGCAGCTCCAGCAGGGGCCCCTAATTAGACAACTAGGCGCAGCAAAACTGCTGCTTTGCTTTGCAAGGGGCCTCAGGTTTATTTTGGGTCTCTAAGCTGCTTCAGGGGCCCCTGTGGGGGCCCCTTAGAGTGTTAGGGGGCCCCAGAGAAGCAGCAAAAAGCTGGAGCAGCAGCAGCAGCAAACTGGCCATTTAATTTCCCTTAAAAGGAGACAGCTGGTGGCCAAAAGGGCCTTTTATTCTGTCTACTTTCTTTTATTTTTTTTCTCTCTGCAGCACTTTCTGGGTGGGTGGGCAGCAGCTGCTGCTGGGGCCCCCCCTAATGTGAGCAGCAGAGGGGCCCCCAGCAACTTGTGGGTTTTTGGAAATCTTTTTTTTCTTTTTTTCTTTTCTTCTTTCTGTGTCTTCTCTAGGGGCCCCAGAGTCCCTTAATCCACCAAACAAAGTATTTATTTATTTATTTCTTTTCCCCCTCCTGGCCTTTTGCTGCAGCAGCTGCTGCTGCGCCCACGGCCACTCAGCGGGGGCCCTGTGGGGCCCCACAGGGGCCCCTAGGGGGCCCCTCGCCACTGCCCTTGGGGGGCCCCCCTGCAGCAAAATGGAGCCACCAGGAAGCCCGCCAGGGGCTTTGGGGGCCCCTTGACTTCTAAGGAAGTCCTGGGGGCCCCCCAGCTCGAAAGTCCCAAAGGCCAAAGAGCCCCCATTTCTGCATTAATTTGTTTCTTGCTTGGAAACAATTATGTTTATATCTAAATAAATAAAGATACATAATATTTCAATCTCTATTTCTGCATCAATTTGTTTATAACTCGGAAATACTTATATTTATACAAAAAAATAAATGAATATAAATAAATAAATATATTTAATCAGTTTTTCTTGTGCATCCTTAGGCTTTATTTTGGCTTTCTTTAGGCTGTGGGGGCCCCAGCCTAAAGAAAGCCAAAACCCTCGGGGGGCCCCCCTCCTAGCAACGGGGCCCCCGCGAGCTGGGGGGCCCCATGAGCAGCAGCAGCAACTTTAACAGGGGCCCCCCTTGGGGGCCCCCTGCTCCTCCAGGGGGCCCCGGGGGCCTTTGTGAGTGCAGCAAAAGGCCCTTGGGCCCCAATAAGACCTTCTGCTGCACTCTGGGGGCCCCAGAGGCCCCCACAGAAGGCCTGGGGCCAGTGGCTCTGGGGGCCCCCAGGTGGCTCAATAGGGCACTTTTGCATGCGGAGAAGTTGCAGAAGTTTTGGGGCTTTAAGTGGCTTTAAACAAAAACTCTTTAGGCCAAAAGAAGGGGGCCCCAGCCCGTGGCTGTGGGGGGGCCCCCTCTGTTCTTTCTGGCGGTGCAGGCCCAGCTCGCTGCGTCCACTGTGTGTAGCTAGCTGTAGCTGGCTGCAGCTAGCTGTGGCTAGCTGTAGCTAGCTGCGGGCGTAGCTAGCTAGCTAGCTGGAGCTACGCCTAGCTAGCTGCGGGCAAATATAGCTAGCTGCTGCGGGCTTAGTAGCCCTGCATCACTGCGCGTTGGGCCAGCGCAGACAGAGGCAGTTTATCTAATAAAAACTATTTCCCTCAAACTTATCAATTTGTCTTGTGCATTTTTCTCTTTATTGCTAGGCCGTTTCTCAAGGGGCCCCCTGCCTGGGGGGCCCCAGCAAGTCCCGAAGACCCCCCTGGCGCAGCAGCAGGGGGGCCCCCGCAGCTGGGCCGGCTGGGAGCAGCAGGGAGGCCGCGGGGGCCCCCGGGCAGCGGCGGGGGGCCCCCCGGGGGGCCCCCCGCCG
>NW_013654880.1:85346-87850 GCF_000499385.1 Eimeria necatrix
GGGGGCCCCCGGGGCGGCGGGGGGGGCCCCCCGGGGGGCCCCCCCGCCGCAGAAGGAGGCGGGGGGCCCCCCGGGGTTGAGGCCCCCGCTGCGGCGTTGGGGCGCGGCCAGGGGGGCCTTCCCCGGCTGGGGGCCCCCCAAGGCTGCGGGAATTGGAGTTTTGCTTTTGTCTCTTGTGCAAAAAGTGGCATTTGTTTGTTTTGTGGGAGTTCCTGCAGCCAGGGGCGCCGGGGCGCAGGAGGGGCCCCCAATTGTACCATTAGAGGGCCCCGAGGGGCCCCCGGCGCCGCAGAAGACGAAAAGAAAGAAGAAGGGCCCCCCCGGCCGGGCGGGGGGGCCCCTCAGGTGTATATACACCGCGAAGACCAGTCCGCTGCGGGGTGGTGTCTGCGCAGGGCGCTGGGGGGCGGGGGTGTGGGGCGTTTGGGCCGTTAAAAGGGCGAAAGTTTGGGATTTTTGGGGGAAAAAGGCAATAAAAAGTACAATTTTGTAAATATTTCTGGGTTTTTGCGGAAAGAATTGCCCCCACGGCCCCCCGCGCCCCCCCCAGCCAACCCGCACCCTGCAGCCAGCCCTGCTGCTCCCCCGCGGCCACAGCTATCGACGGCGGGTTTTGCTGCTGCGTCTGCCTGTGTTTGCGCGCTTGCTGCTCTCTTTGTTGAATTAAGTTTGAAAAGTTCAACTTTTGCTTCGAGGGGCCCCCCCGTGCTGCTGCTGCGCTGCAGCACCCCCGCGCTGCTGCTGCCTGTGTCCCCGTTGGGGCCTCAGCGCCCCCCGGGCCCGCCCGCCCCCGCGGCTGCTGCTGCTTCCTTCTTCCCTCTTCCTGTGTCCCCGCGTTTGTGTCTGTTTGCTGCTCTTTTTGCTGCTGCAGCAGCAGCCGCAGCAGCAGCACCGGCACCTCTGCTGCTGCAGCAGCGCCGCAGCTGCAACACCTGTCTCCCCCCCAACAGTCTCCGGCCGCGCCCTGCTGCGGCCCCCTGCGGCCCCAGTCCCCACAATGTGGCTGCCCGGCATTGCTGCAGCAGCAGCAGAGGCGCCTGCTGCTGCTGCTGCTGCTGCTGCTGGGGAGGAGAGCCAGGGGCCCTCTCCCTGCAGCATATCCTCTGCTGCGGAGGCGCTGCTGTGCGAGGCCCACAGCCCTTCCTCGCTGCTGCTGCCCCTGGGGGCCCCCGGGGGCCCCCTGGGGGCCCCCCACCCTGTGGGGTCCCCCCAGTACCCTTTTACGCAGTCCACAAGCCCCGCAAACGCAGGCGAAAAGAGGCGCCTCTGCCTCCCCTTTCTGCAGCGCCTCAGGGGGCCCCCCGACCCCGAGGGGGCCCCCGGAGGAGAGGGTTCACTACCCTCTTCTACGGGCTGCAGCCCCACCAATGGGGGCCCCCTGGGGGAAGCAGCAGCAGCGCTGCTGCGCCGCCGCCTCACCACGGGCCTGGGGGCCCTCAGCCCGCGCAGGGGCCTCCGGGGGGCCCCCCAGGCCCTCGAGGTCGAGGGCGACGAGGGGCCCCCCTTTGCTGCTGTTGCTGCTGCTGCTGCTGCTCTCGAGCTCGCCCCCAGCTTCGAGGGCCTCCTGGGCCCCAAAGCTGGCAGCGGGGGCCCCCCGGGCACTAGCGAGCAGAGTCCCCGCTCGCTGCTGTGGCCCAAGCAGGAGCTGCTGCAGCAGCAGCAGCAGCAGCAGGCCGCTGCAGCAGCAGCAGCAGCAGCAGCAGCAGAAGTCAGCACCGACGACGGAGACAACAAACTCGAGACGGACTTTCAAAAAAAACCCTCCAAGGGGGGGGGCCCCCCAGAGGGGGGCCCCCTCCACCTGCCAGTTTCCTCAGCCTTCACAGTGACAGAAGAGACAGACCTTTCGGGGGCCTCTTCGGAGGGCCTCCTGTCCCCTTTTGCTGCTGCAGACGCGCAGCAGCAGCAGCAGCAGCAGGAGCAGCCCTGGGCAGCAGCAGCAGAGCAGCACCACGCGCCCCCCTGCGCCGGGGACTTCTCCCTCCTCTCCGCCGCAGCAGCAGAAGCAGCAGCAGCAGCAGCAGCAGCAGCAGCAGGGCCCGCGGGCTGCTGCTCAGATATACCTTCTTGTCTTTCCGGCTTGGGCGGAGATAATTCTGCTGCGGCCGTTGCAGACCCCGAGGCGCTGCAGCAGCAGCAGCAGCAGCAGCTGCTGCTGCTCAGACACGCTAAAATCCCCCGCCGAAAAGATACCGCAGACGCAGCAGCAGCAGGAACCAGCTGCAGCGCGAACGCCTCGGAAGACAGCAGCAGTGCTGCTGCAGCAGCAGCAGCAGCAGCAGCAGCAGCAGCAGCAGCTGTTGGCGTCTACCCCCGAGATGCAGCAACCGACTCGCTGTTCCAGCACCCGACCCCCGACTTCATTGACTATTGCATTAGGAAGCACCTCCCCTCCAACCCCAACCCAGACAACCTGCCGGGTAGGCGCTGCTGCTGCTGCTGCTGCTGCTGCTGCTGCTGCTGCTGCTGCTGCTGCTGCTGCTGCTGCTGCTGCTGCTGCTGCT
>NW_013654881.1:0-7724 GCF_000499385.1 Eimeria necatrix
GGCCACCCCCCCATCTACCCAGCTAGCTAGCTAGCTAGCTAGCTAGCTAGCTAGCTAGCCAGCTAGCCACTGCGGGGACTGACGTGCGGCAAAATGAGGTCTTCTTTGACGTAAAGAAGGTTTTCAGAAGGCACTGATCGGATTTCGACGAATTCTTTTTCCAATTCTCTTTTCGCTCTTTCCAAAAACTCGCCAACTGACATTCCCCGCAAAACTTGAATGCGGCGGCGGTGGCCAGAGCCGTCCCAGTACGAGAATGTCACCGTCAAAGGCATTCCATTTGTGTTTAATCCCAAATCCCAAATCCCAAATCCGTTTAGCGTTTGGGGGTGGAGCCGTCCCAGTATGAGAAAGTCACCGTCAGAGGCATTCCTAAACACAAATTAGGGTTTAGGGTTTAGGGTTTAGGGTTTGGGGGTTGTTTAGCCGTCCCAGTACGAGAAAGTCACCGTCAGAGGCATTCCTAAACACAAATTAGGGTTTAGGGTTTAGGGTTTGGGGGTTGTTTAGCCGTCCCAGTACGAGAATGTCACCGTCAAAGGCATTCCTAAACACAAATTAGGGTTTAGGGTTTAGGGTTTAGGGGTTGTTTAGCCGTCCCAGTACGAGAATGTCACCGTCAGAGGCATTCCTAAACACAAATTAGGGTTTAGGGTTTAGGGTTTAGGGTTTAGGGTTTAGGGTTTGGGGGTGGAGCCGTCCCAGTATGAGAAAGTCACCGTCAGAGGCATTCCTAAACACAAATTAGGGTTTAGGGTTTAGGGTTTAGGGTTTGTTTAGCCGTCCCAGTACGAGAATGTCACCGTCAAAGGCATTCCTAAACACAAATTAGGGTTTAGGGTTTAGGGTTTAGGGTTTGGGGTTTGGGGTTTGTTTAGCCGTCTTAGTGGGAGAAGGTCACCGTCAAAGGCATTCCTAAACACAAATTAGGGTTTAGGGTTTAGGGTTTAGGGTTTAGGGTTTGGGGGTGGAGCCGTCCCAGTATGAGAAAGTCACCGTCAGAGGCATTCCTAAACACAAATTAGGGTTTAGGGTTTAGGGTTTAGGGTTTGTTTAGCCGTCTTAGTAGCTGCTGCTGCTGCTGCTGCTGTTGCTGCTGCTGCTGCTGCTGTTGCTGTTACTTCTAAATAAATAGGCAATTAAAAGAATAAAATAAAAAACAGAAAGTAAAAAAAGCAAATAATAAAAACAAATAAAAAGAAAAAATCGCAGGAAAAGTCAAATAAAAACAAACGAAAGCAAATAAAAGCAAATAAAATAAACAAAAACAGGCAAAAACAAATGAAAATAAAAACAAATAAAAAGATAAAAACAAATAAACAAATAAAACAAACAAAGAAATAAAAACAAATAAATAAATAAAACAAATAAAGAAAAGACTGCGAAGTTTGGGAAAAGTGTGGGGTTTGGGGTGTATGTACACCGCTCACGCTTTTCCGCCTCTTCCTGCTGTCTGTACTCTTCAATTAATTTTTGTCTTTCTTCCGCCAGTCTCGCGTCTCTTTCTTTGTCCTTTAATTTGCAAAAATAATAAAACAAATAATAAAACAAATAAATAAAACAATTAAATTAAATAATTAAATAAAACAATTAATTAAAACAATTAAAACAATTAAATAGTGGATTAAATAAAACAGTTGAGTTGAATAATCAAATAAAATAATTTAAAAAATTGAATAGCTAAATAAAACAATTAAAACAAATAATAAAACAATTAAATAAAATAATTAAACACAACAATTAAAACAATTAAATACTGGATTAAATAAAACAATTAAAACAAATAATAAATCAATCACATTAAACAATTAACTAAAACAATTAAATAAAACAATTAAATAAAATAACTAAATAATGGATTAAATGAAACAATTGAAACAATTAAATAATGAATTAAATAAAACAAATAAAATGATTCAATAAAACAATTAAATAATAAAATAATGAATTAAACAGAACAATTAAATAAAACAACTAAATAAAACAATCAAATAATAAAATAATGAATTAAATCGAAGAATTAAAAGAGTTGAATAAAACAATTAAATAGAAGAATTATATAAACAATTGAACAAAACAATTATATAAAAAGAACTAATTGAAAAGAACTAAATAAAAAGAATTAATTAAAAAGAATTAAACAAAAAGAATTAAATAAAAAGAATTAAATAAAAAGAATATTAAATAAAAAGAATTAAATAAAAAGAATTAAATAAAAGAATCAAATAGAAACAACAGCTGAAAAATGGCAAAAAGAACCAGGCAGTTGCAAACCACATGACAAACGCAGCAGCAGCAGCAGCAGCAGCAGCAGCAGCAGCAGCAGCAGCAGCAGAAACGCAGCAGCAAAGGCAGCTGCAGCAGCGGCATTGACAGCGGCAGCTGCAAAGGCCACAGCAGCAGCAAAGGCAGCAGCAGCAGCAAAGGCAGCAGCAGCAAAGGCAGCAGCAGCAAAGGCAGCAGCAGCAAAGGCAGCAGCAAAGGCAGCAGCAACAGCAGCAGCAGCAAAGGCAGCAGCAAAGGCAGCAGCAACAGCAGCAGCAGCAAAGGCAGCAGCAGAGGCAGCAGCAACAGCAGCAGCGAAGTTAGCAGCAGCAGCAAGGGCAGCAGCAGCAGCAAAGGCAGCAGCAGCAGCAGACAAGAGGCAGCAAGAACATCCTTGAAATATATTTATCGCAATAAATGCAAAAACAATTATTTTAACAAATGAATAAACAAATATAAATAATAAATTAAAAATAAAATAAATTAAATTAAATTAAATTAAAAAATAAAATAAAATAAAATAAAATAAATTAAATTAAATTAAATTAAAATTAAAATTCTTACCGGGAGATAACTCGTGTCGACAGTTGGGTCTTTGCAAATCCGCTTCCGAATCTTAAAAGCTGCAGCAGCAGCAGCAGCAACAGCAGCAGCAGCAACAGCAGCAGCAGCAGCAGCAGCAGCAGCAGCACAGACACCAGCAGCAGAAGTGTATACATAATGCCCAGTCTTTTTCTCTCTTAATTATTTTTAAAAAATATTTGTAAATAATAGTAGCACTTTGTTGAATTCTAAATGCAGCAGCAGCAGCAGCAGCTGCTGCTGCTGCTGCTGCTGCTGCAGCACTAGCTGCAGCAGCTGCAGTCTTTGCCGCAGCAGCAGCAGCTGCAGCAGCAGCAACAAAATATGATAGCTTTTATTTATTTATGGTGGGTGGATATTTTATTTATATAAACATGTAGTTGAATTACACAATCTAACCAAGCCTTAAACCCTAAACCCTAAACCCTAAACCCTAAACCCTACTACTAAACCCTCTGAAACCCCAAACCCTCCTAAACCCTAAACCCTCCTAAACCCTAAACCCTAAACCCTAAACCCTAAACCCTAAACCCACTTGGCTCTGCTGCTTTCTCCGGACTTGGAGAGTCTTCCTGTTTGACTTTCACGAGAGCTGTGCAATCCCCAGTTGCTGCTGCTGCTGCTGCTGCTGCTGCTGCTGTTCCTGCTGCTGCTGCTGCTGCTGCTGCTGCGCTGCTGCTGCACTGGTTCGCCGTTTCGGAATTTGATTCTTCTTTGACTGGGCAATGAATACTTTGATTTATTTCTTTATTTGTTTTATTTAATTCATTTATTTCATTTATTTTATTTATTTTATTTAATTCATTTATTTCATTTATTTCTTTTTCTTTTATTTCTTTTTTTTCCATTTCTTGCGCTGCCACTTCTTCTGCTTCGTCGTCGCCAAAAGACAATTTGCTCTTCACCATTTTCATTTCATATTTCCTCCTTTCTTGTTTGCTGCAGCAGCAGCAGCAGCAGCAGCAGCAGCAGCAGCAGCAGCAGCAGCAGCAGAAATCAAAAAATAAACAAATAAATGAAATAAATAAATGAATAAATAATGGTAATTATATAATTAATTTGTTGAGAGAATGAGCCCAAGAAGCAAAGAAAAAGGATAAAAAGAAAAGCAGCAAAAACGAAGCAGCAGCAGCAAGAGGAGCAGCAGCAGCAGCAGCAACAGCAACCAGCAGCAGCAACAGATCAGCAGCTGCACCTGTCAGCGTCAGCAGCGATAAATATCGGCAGCAGCAGCAGCAGAAGCAGCACCACATATCAGCAACAGTAATAGCAGCAGCAAGCACCAGCAGCAGCAGCAGCAGAAGCAGCAAATTTCAGCAGCAGCAGCTGCTACAGCACCCACAGCAAATATCAACAGCAGCAGCCCCAGCCCCACCGCCAGCAAACACATCCGCGGCAGCCTCAGCAGCAGCAGCAGCAGCAAAACCAGCAGCAGCAGCAGCAGCAGCAAAACCAGCAGCAGCAGCAGCAGCAGCAAAACCAGCAGCAGAAGCAGCAGCAGCAAAACCAGCAGCAGCAACAGCAAAACCAGCAGCAGCAGCAGCAGCAAAACCAGCAGCAGCAAAACCAGCAGCAGCAGCAGCAAAACCAGCAGCAGCAGCAGCAAAGCCAGCAGCCGCAGCAGCAGCAGCAGCAGGCGTGCCTGGTGAAGAGGTCCTTGGCCGCGAACTGGATTTGCTGCTGGAGCTTCTGCCTGCGTTCCTTGAAGTCCTGGGCAGTGACGAGTCCGACAGTTTCTTTTTTGAATTCTTCTTCGAGTCTGTCGGCCACAGAACCTCCCCAGTTGATGTTTTTTCTTTTGCTGCCTTTTGTTTCCAACTTCTCCTTCGCTTGCTGCAGGTGCTGCTGCAGCTGCTGCCGCTGCTGCAGCAGCCGAATGGCGCGGCCGCCCTCGCTGGCGTGGATGGTCTGCAGCACGGCGTTGCCGCCTTCGCCCGCGATCCTGAAGTCCATTTTGCCCCGAAAAAGCCGGATCGAGCCCCCACGCGGGTCCGAAACGCAAAAACACGCGCGAAATGGAAAAAGAAAACCTCAAATTCGATTTAAAAAAAGAAAAACTGACGAAAATCCCGCGCGGGAAGCCCAGCGAATGCCCGAGCTGCCTATACACCCCACGGTGTATGCGCAGATCGGACACCCGCCCGGACGCCTTTTGCCGCTGATCTGCGGGTAAAACCGGAAAAAAAAGAATAAAAAGGTAAAATAAAAGAAATAAACCGCAAAAAAGAAATATTACTCGCGATCGCGGGGCAGAAAATGCCAAACTCCGCCTTCCTCAACGCCCAGAAGCGAACTGCTGCCGCCGCCTCTTCCCGCTGCTTCCTCCCATTCAAGCCCCGATTCAAAGTCGAAAAGCTCTTTAATTCTTTTCCTTCTTCATTTGCAACTCATTTAAATCAAAAACCGCAGCAAAGAAGACCCAAATGCCTTTCCTCCAGCAGGGGCCCCCAGGGGCCCCAGGGGGCCCCCGAAGCGCCGCTGCGGTGTTCAGGTGTACATACACTGCAACTCGAAAAGCGGAAGAACTCAAAATTGAAAATTAAAGAATTATATTTCACACTTTTGAGTCTTATTCCTTTTTTAAAGCAATTGCGGGGGTTTGCTGCGCGAATTTGAGCTTGGAGTGGCCGCAAACCCTAAACCCTAAACCCTAAATCCTAAACCCTAAACCCTAAACCCTAGAGTCTAGATGCGCCCAAAGAGTTATTTTTTTTGCCTGAATTTGAGTTCGGTTCAGAAGGCATTTATTTGGAGAAAAGGAAATTAATTGGTTTAATGGAACTGCAATTCGTGTCGCTAAAATGCTAAACCCTAAACCCTAAACCCTAAACCCTAAACCCTTAGTCGTAAAAGCCAGCAGGCAATTTGCTTCAAACCCTTAACCCCAAACCCTCGCTCCGTGGCCTTGAGCCCTGTGCAGCAAAAACCCTAAACCCTAAACCCTAAACCCTAAACCTTAAACCCTAAACGCCGAACACTTTATCAAGCCTGCTGTATCTCAACAATGCACAAAAGGCTGCTGCAGCTGCTGCTGCAGCTGCTATTGCCATTGCTGCTTTTTCTGCTGCTGCTGCTGCTGCTGCTGCTGCTGCTGCTGCTGCTGCTGCTCGGAAACTTGGTCTTAAATGGTCAAGTTGGTTTGACATGCAAAAGGAAAAGTAAAAAAACAAAAAGGAAACAAAAGATTGCATTTGTCTCCTTAAAATAATGGTGTCTTTATTTGCTGCTATTGCTGCTCCAGTCGCTACAAATGCTGCAGCATCTGCTGCTGCTGCTGCTGCTGCTGCTGTTGCTGCTGTTGCTGCTGTTGCTGCTGTTGCTGCTGCTGCACGGTGTCCCT
Source organism: Eimeria necatrix (assembly GCF_000499385.1). Lineage (NCBI taxonomy): Eukaryota > Apicomplexa > Conoidasida > Eucoccidiorida > Eimeriidae > Eimeria > Eimeria necatrix. Next base: position 6,188 of record NW_013654881.1, read on the forward strand.
TTTAATTTGCTGCAGCAAAAGGGCAGCGATACATAAAACAGCTAGGAGATTCGTGGCAAGATGGTTGAAGTTGCTGCTGCTGCTGCTGCTGCTGCTGGTGCTGCTGCTGCTGCTGATCCTGCTGCTGCTGCTGCTGCTGATGGTGTTAAGACTGTTAAAGACGCCGCCGCCGCTGCTGCTGTTGCTGCTGCTGCTGTTGGTGCTGCTGCCGTTGCTGCTGATTCCGCGGTTGCCGTTGCTGCTGATCTTTCTGCTGCTGCTGCTGCTGCAGGCGGTGCAAAAGCTACTGTTGCTGCTGCTGCTGCTGCTGCTGCTGCTGCTGCTGCTGCTGCTGCTGCTGCTGCTGCCAGGGCATAGCAGCAGCGCAAGCCAGCACCACCGCCGCCATTTTTCGCGGGTCATTTTATTAATTTGATTTAATTAAATTAATTTAAAATAAAATAAATCAAATTTGCTTTTTTCATTTTATTTTTTGTTTAAGCGAATCGGTTGCCCCTGGCGGCAGCAGCGCCAGCCATCTGCAGCAGCAGCAGCAGCAGCAGCAGCAGCAGCAGCAGCAGCAGCAAAAGTGGAAAAAGGAAAAAGAAAAAAAATCAGTAAAAATAAAAGCAATTAAACGGAATAAAATTGAAAAGAATAAAAGCAAAAAGTGGAAATAAATAAAAGCAGAAGAATAAAAGAAACACAAAGAGGAGAAAAAAGAAATAAATTTATTTAAAAGAAAAATAAAAAGTCCTGAAAATAACCAAATGGCATTTAATTAAATAATAAAACAAAATTAAAAAAACAAATTTTAAAGAAATGTTTGAAATGCCAAATTGATTATTTTTGGAAAAGAACAATTATAAAAAAAAGAAAGTTTGGAAAAAAAATTAAAAAATAAATTCTTGAGATCTTAATCAAATTAAAACTTTAAATTTGTTTATTTTAATTAAAAACGAAAAATGAAAAAAGATTTTGTAAAATAGTTTTAAATAAACGCTAAACCCTAAACCCTCAACCCTAAACCCTAAACCCTAAACCCTAAACCCTAAACCCTAAACCCTCGAGGGAAGGCGTTTGGACAGAAGTATCAAAATGGGGAACTGAAGTGTGGGGCCCCATACCATTAAAAAAATTAAAATTATTTAATTTAAAATTTAAAATAAATAAATTAAAATAAATTGTTTTTTGATTTTTCAAAATTCAAACTTTCCACAAACAACTCGAAGCCGCCCTTTCACCATTTATTTATTTATTTATTTATTTATTTATTTTATTTATTTATACATATATATATTTATTTATTTATTTATTCATTTATTAATTCATTTATTTATTTATTCATTTATTTATTTATTTATTTATTTATTTATTTATTTATTTATTTATTTATTTATTTATTTTATTTACCTGGGCCATGGCATTGAGCATTCCCCTGTCGTTGCGCAGCGCCGAAGTCAAAGAAATGGCATTTGCAATTCTCTAAAAATAAATAAATAAAATAAATAAATAAATAAATAAATAAATAAATAAATAAATAAATAAATAAATAAAT
>NW_013654881.1:7824-9751 GCF_000499385.1 Eimeria necatrix
TAATAAATAATAGGGAAAAGATAGCAGGCAGCTGCAGGGTTTGAAGGCTGCGAAAAGAAGAAAGAAAAGGAAGCAAAACTCAGCCGAGGGTTTAGAGTTTAGGGTTTAGGGTTTAGGGTTTAGGGTTTAGGGTTTAGGGTTTAGGGTTTGGAGGACCTGGGTCATTTCGTCGGCCCTTTTTTGGTTTTCTTCTGCCCTCTTCACCATCGAAAGAGAATACTCCCAATTCGCAAAACCCTCAATTTGCACGCGTCCCTGAATTAAACACTCATTTAGGGTTTAGGGTTTAAGGTTTAGGGTTTAGGGTTTAGGGTTTAGGGTTAAGGTTTAGGGGGTAGAGTATGACGTTTATAGCGTAACTGACAGGCAGCTTTCGCGGTGGTGGATTTCATGGTGTTTAGCCTTTAGAGATAAGGGTTTAGGGTTTAGGGTTTAGGGTTTAGGGTTTAGGGTTTGGAAACCTCGTCATTAGGGGCTTTCGGTGGTTTGCATTCGCAAATGGCATTGCTGATTGTCTCAGGGTTTAGGGTTTAGGGTTTAGGGTTTAGGCCATGTGGGGCCCATTGGAAGGCAGCTCTTGAAACCGCACGTTCAGCAGGGTTTAGGGTTTAGGGTTTAGGGTTTAGGGTTTAGGGTTTAGGGTTTAGGGTTTGGAAACCTCGTCATTGGGGCTTTTGGGTCGTTTGCATTCGCAAATGGCGTTGTTCATGGTTTTGTCGGGAATGACGAGGAGGTGTCTGTACACCCAAAAGGTGCTGGTTTCGACCACTCCCATTCCGCACAATTCTTGACTTTTGAAATCAATTTTTTTGGGATTTTCTTTGTTTTTTTCGCCAACTGCATTAATTCTTTCGGTGCGTTTCGATTCCGCGTCTTTTTCCGTCTCCAAAACCTTTTTTTCCGCTTCTTTTTCCCCTTTTTTCTCCAAATTTTCCTCCAAAAGCTCCTGCGGGTAACTCGTCGACGCGCACAGCGCGTTCTTCACCGACACGAAGTGCGCGCGGCAGCGCCGCGAGCCGCTCTTGTCGTTCAAATAGGGCCTGACCCTAAACCCTAAACCCTAAACCCTAAACCCTAAACCCTAAACCCTAAACCCTAAACCCCAAACCCTAAACCCCAAACCCTAAACCCCAAACCCTACACCCCAAAGCCCAAAGCCTCACCCCCAAACCCCAGCCGCTAAACCCCAAACCCCAAAGCCCACTCCCTCGCCCCTAAACCCTAACCCCCAAACCCTAAACCGTAAACCCTAAACCCTAAACCCTAAACCCTACATTTTTTCGCGCCAGTTGAGGACGGCGGTTTCCGGGACGCAGCAAGTCATTCCCTTTTGCATGCAAACCACGAAAGGAGTTCCAGCTCCTGGCGGCGGCAGCAAAGAGGTTTTGTCTCCTTCGAAGAAGGGGGCCCTAAACCCTAAAAGGTTGTATCCCCTGCTGCGGAGGAAGCCGGTTTGCTGCAGCAGCTGCAGCTGCTGCAGCAGCTCTTCCACAGGCACTGCAGCAAACATTGTGTCTCCAGTTTTGAACAAAGAGTGAGCAGCAAGAATGGCAATTGCTGCTGCTTCTATTGCTCCTGCTGCTTCGACAGCAATCTCTTCTCCAGTTTGCTGCTGCTCTTCGTCTCCTTCTCCGGGCTGCTGCGGCTGCTGCTGCTGCTGCCGCTGCAGCTGCTGCAGCTGCTGCAGCTGCTGCAGCTGCTGCAGCTGCTGCAGCCCCGACGCGGGCATCCGCGCAGCCTGCTGCTGCTGCTGCAGCGGACGCGAACGCAGTTGCTGCTGCTGCTGCTGCTGCTGCTGCCGCTGCAGCGGAACGCGGCCCGGCGCCTGCGCCTGCTGCGCCGGCTGCTCGCCCCCGTACTGCTGCAGCAGCTGCTGCAGCTGCTGCAGCTGCTGCAGCTGCTGCAGCTGCTGCAGCTGCTGCAGCTG
>NW_013654882.1:0-7375 GCF_000499385.1 Eimeria necatrix
ACATTTGTATCACACCGCTGTCTGCGGTCGCCGTACTTTCTGTGTGCGGAGGTTATGTTGCCCCTCATACAGCATTGTGTACTCTGAAGCACAGACAATGCTCTCAAGTTACTTGTTTCACGGATTCATGGTGCTAGAAAAAGAGCTACCGACATTCGCTGAAACGTTCATGAGTGCTCGCCCTGGTTATGTCATTTTAGGTGCGTGCATAATTTCACCGAAACGCGTTTGTGAAGCAAGAAACGTATTCGTACGCAGTGCTAGGTGCAGAACTAGATTGTGAGGCAAAGTCCTTTCGTAAGAAAAATTATGGCTTCGCAGACGGTCATTGCAGCGCGTGCACAGAATATGCATCTAACTTTACTTCAGAGATGCTCTTCAATTTCAGGAAATGCAGAAGCAAGCAGGGAACATGCACATTTATTTTGCAAACATAGCCGGAGCTTCCGCACAAGAATGGAGCGAAAGAACAGACGATAAGCCACTGAGCCCTCACGGATATTACGCTACAGCTGAGCGCACTTTCTTCAAAGCGCTGCCAGCGTGAAAAACATTCATATCGTTGGGCAACTAATTACAAGAATGAACGCATGCGATTCATAGAAATGTGCATTCATTGCACAAAGATGTGGCTTTGGGAAAACATGCGAGTCCCCGTGTTACTCTTGCGCGCGCAATATCTGCCATAACCTAATGATACAACTCCTCAGAATACATCTTCAAACGAAACAGACTTCATGGATTGCTACTGGATTGCATATCATTCCATAGGCAATCTATTGCGTTATCTTTATTTGCTCAACATGGATGTTGTTGCTGCTGTGGGCACGTTTCTTGGCCCTCCCGGGTGTTTCCAGGTAAAATATGTTCCTTTGAACAACAAGACCAATTTCCTTTTATGAGTGCTGTTGCTTGCGAAATGCCAACGACTGTTGGGAACGCATACATATGGTAAAACATCAACAACATGTTCTGCTAGTAGCAGGTATGGTAGTTTGACCCACATTCTGGGAAGAAGAGAACAAGAAATAAAACCATGAGACTTCCCAATGGCAGTGCTTTGAGGACTCCATTCCGCAAGCATCTGCAAATATAGGAAGCGCCAGCTGCCATGACAGGGACAGGCAAAAAACAGACTACGAGCGTGTTTTGAGTTGGGCTTGCAGTGAGAGGACTTCACCATACCTTAGTTGAGCGAGTTAAATACAAGCTATGACTCTGAAGTTGCTTTTTTTTGCACGAGGACCATCACTGTTCCTTCTTGGAGCAAAAACAACGCGTTCCTGACTAGCACGTGTCAGTTCATCTGCTTGACCTAATCTCTGCTCTAGTCGCCATAGTGCTAAATTGAAACATTGAGCACAGACCCAAACTTAGTAAAACCGGCCTCCATGATGCCCATGCGCACGGCACGCTCTCACATAGCACAGAGTGCGACGATACAAAGGTACGGCAAAATCACAGACGATAACGGAGTTGATGTTTCTGCTACACTGTGGGACTTTGTTTATCGAATTGTACTCGAACACCACCTAGCACTTTTCAAATCTACCGAACCACCCACAATACACCAAAGGCGTATTCGGAGATGCCTCCACCCACAAATTAAAACTGTAATTATTGATCAACCAAAAGTATTGCTCAGTAACGCAATTTCCGCGATAGCGCATTCATTTGAGTAAATTGTGTTTGTATCCTATATAAACAAATCCAGAAACTGCGGAGTTGTAGTATAACTGAGAGGCGGTTGAAACAAAATTCCACATGAGATTATGCCACTGAGAAAAGGATAGCAGCGGCATAGGCGTTCTGAAAAATACTTTGTTGGCCTATGCAACCAGACATGGGATGGATAGACCGCACAGTACACGCAGCCGCGGCACTTTTTGCTAAGCGAGCGCTGCGTCAGCATGTGCAAAGACTTACCACAGATAACATAAGCATCCTCAGAATTTTACCCACAACAGTAAACAAAAACGCACGCACTATACAAAATCAATTTTTTTAAAAGTGAGACGTGCAGTACAGGCTTATATTTTGATATTTTAAAACCAATTTTAGCTACATTCAGAATTGTGAGGAAACTTTCCTTTAAAAAACAGCATTGATTGCCGTAGCACAAATCTCCGGAAATCTTGTTCAGAGAATCGATACATTTAAAACCAGAATGAAGCCAATGTACGAATTCAACAGTACATGTGCATGCTCTGGTAACTCCTTGCACAATTTGTTGCGGCCAAGCATGCATTTACAATGCTTTTTCAAAAACCCAATAACACAGCAGCTGATCAGGTCACGAGCCCATCTTTCAGCATTCTAGATGTTGTGTCTTCAGTCAAATGCAATGGAAATTCCCGAAAGAAAACGTATCTTTTGGGTCAGCATAGTAAAGGAACAGGTACAATATTGATTAGGAAAAGCATGCGTTTTATCGCAGAAAAAACCTCAGGCGTCTCACATTTGTGCGATTATCACCACGAGTAAAAGGTGCACTGTGCACGGAATAAATCTGATGCCTGTCATTACAATCAGGGGATCACAGCCTATTATATCCGGCGAATAGGACAATGGGACGATGTACGTATCGATGACGAATTAGTATCGTGAAAATAGAGACTTAATACCCGTAGCAAGAGTGTAGGTGCATGTGGGATCACGCGCAGCTCTACAAATATTCAATACGGCAAGACATTTGCATTAGTTGCATTTTACAGACGGCACATGACGACTCATGTGCCGTGTGTAAAATGCAACTAATGATCAAAGCATGAACAACGCGTGGTGTCATTGTTCTAGTGCAATCACGTTGGAATAACCTGTGTGCACCATGGGATGTAGCCCAGCAAAAACACAGACGGCAGCCAAAGCAAACAAGTTTGTGTCAGGGTGATGCACGAGTAAATTTGCCCAAAATAGTCTTAGTGCGGAGCTATGCCCCTTGTAGCATAGCTCATTACTAAGCAGCACTTTCACGGCTCTTTTATGAAGTGGCCAACCCAAAGAAAATATCATTTCTCAGCACACTCTCTGCAAAAACAACAGGTAGTATTGCGCACGCACGTCCACAAGCAACATTGTTCAACTCAGTATTGGTGCAAGCACGTGTAAAGCCGCCACATGCACGCAATGCAATGATATTTAATCGACCAAGATGCCTGTAAAATTCATTCCTGCAGCACCTTGAAACATTCAGCGTGAAGCTGCGCAATATTCCTAAGTATATTCCTTTCCAGAAAAGCATTCGCAGTGCGTCATTAGACGCCTTACCAATATACAGCTCAAGCCTTTCATCCCAGCTGATGCGAAGTTCAAACAACTGGGCTCCACGAAAGCGCGCAGAAAGCACTTCCAGAAAATCGGTTTGAAGCGTCGCAGACATGTAAAACTAAAGATGAAAGTAGATACGTAGGCGTATAATCCAAGCAATGATACGCCGAACACTTCCGCACGCAAGAGTGCAGTGCAGCCTAATCACGATGACCACATTTGATGTAGCTTCGCCGTTGATAACCTTCAGCTTGCATGCGCCTATATCCACTTGATCTTCACTGGCGTGATCGTAAAATATGGTAGGGAGAAATTTGCAGGTTTTAGTCTGAAAACGTATATCCCGGCGCTAAGTTCATTGTTTTCTCCTGACCAGCCACGGCCATGTACAGTCAAATGCCTGTTCCACGGAGTACTGTGTTCTAATATCACTGCGAAGAAATCATTCCGTGCACACGTCTCTGTTTGCTCCTAGCCATTGAAGACTGCGAGCAACAAAACCATTGAGGCTGTTTTAATCAAACCAGTACGGCAGACGGCATAGCAACAACATATACTGTGCTTCGGATGTCATTGCATAATTTATCAAGAAAAAGAGCACTTTCGGAGAGTCGAAGATTGTTGTTTCTCGGGTTTCGTTATCCACGGACCTCCAGCTCTAGAATATCCAGCGCAGGGCCCATCGTACAAAAACTATAGGCTTTCACAGAATTTAGCGCAAGTCAAACGACGCCACATCGTTCTGGATTTCCAGCAGAAGATGCACTTGAATGACATCGCGACCAGGCGTCTAGGAACGTATGTGACAGCAGAACAGACTCTCTGCCGTCAGCAAAGGTTTCTCTTGTTCTGCCGGCTGAATATTCTTGCGTCAAACCTCACATTTAATCCCCATTACTTGTGAATTAGCAGCTTACGTTTTACATCCCGGTCGGCGGAAAACAGCCAGTACAAAGAATCGACAACAAACCGCCGCATGGCAGCAAACACATACATTCTGCAGTCAAGCGTAAATTGCGACCTTTTTTCATTTGATGCTCAATCCTTCAAGTGTGTCTCCTACTGAGCCAACAACATCTTAGCATATCTTAACTAGAGACACTTTCAGCTTTAACGATAGCTGGGTCATAGCAAATGATGTTACATTGCAGTCGAGTCACCGCAGTCTAACGCACGTCCTGTTGCGGTATGCAATGGACGTCATAGAATAGCCGAAGATAGTCATCTGGCGCATTTGTAAAGCATCACGCCCAAGACGTTGTTGTTATTAAAAATAATCACCACTGTCGAAGTGTTACACCGCACTTGCTGCGTATTATATGCAGCAAAATACGAATGCTTCAGACGCATTAGGAAGCCACGGTGCAGACTGTGGAGCCTCATCCCACCAATCACTTAACAGCTGATGCGCAAAAATGTTAAAGACTCCTCTTAGCTGACTTGGTTTCGTAGCTTCGAACATACCTAGACCGACAAAATTTCATGGTACACCGCATGCAGCCTGACAATGTGTCTCGATAATGCATTATATCAATTTTTCCTTGTGTATTGCTACGAAACGCATTGTCCTAGATGAATGTTCTTTAGGTTTCCACCGAATAAGCAGCCAAACAATCCTAGGCACAGCGCTTATCTCGGCCAGCACTCAAGAGAGGTGCAAACGTCACGTGCGTAACCATGCACGCGTACATTGTACGTGGGAACCCATACAACACATCGAGCACATCGCAAACAAAAGCGCACTCGGGAGAACGACACAACTAGCAATGTAACTCAGTAGACGCCTTTCAGCCCCATAATTAACGTATTTCATCGTGGGCCAATTGCTTGCCATTTTTCATTTGTAATTGTCACACAATCCCGGATTCAAAATTCAGGAAATTCCAATTTTTGTATGGGCATGCGCTGCACCAGGTTCGCTCTGTTATGATGGCAGACACTTATGTCTTTTATAAACATGCCTGTAACACCACAGATGGCAAACTATTGGATGCATCGATGTAAATAGAAGCCACTGTCAACTGTGCACATCACATTATTCCTCACAGACTTTTTACATGCAAATTCTGCAAGGCTTGTGCTGGTTTGTGCTTACTTTGCCTTTTGTTCCAAACTTGACGTCTGCAGCGCGTTTCGAAAACACTCCAGGTCGCCTTGACCCTTTTTGTCGTCCCTTTGGATCAGCTTCGAGAATAAGGGGATGGCTGCTTGCCTTTCTTTTGCGCCTGAACCATTTTGCCTGAATCCTGAGGTTTTGTTCTGCATGCAGGCCGACAAAAATATTCGTCCTTTATTTTTCTCGCTTGATTAGACATTTCGAGAACTCCTAGATCCACTACTTTTGTCGCGTGGAGCTGATAACTGGCCAAATGCCCGAGGCATGAATATGCTTTTTACATAAAAAGTTATCCATCTTCGAAGGTTTAATCGTAATCTCCCTCACCTCGCGAGTCGTGAGTGTCTCTGCCTATACAATGGATTGAGGGCAGTGTCCAACTGCTTCCAAGATCAATTTACCATGCCCAGGGAGCGAGTGCTCGAGACAGAAATCTCCCGATTATGCTGACTCAAACAGCGACACAAACATCTTCAATATTAAAGCAATGATTACCTAACGAACTTTTGATGCATCGGCACACAAATAAAAATTTTGCAGAATTGGCCCTGACTGCAACATAATTCTGAATAAGCAGCAGGCCATGATCAAGCCCCAGAAAAAGCAGGAACTACAATCAGAAGGCCTATAAGAGGCGCAATATACTACTTTCGTCATTTTGCAATGTTGCCGGACCCATCTGAAAGATTTCTCGATCGAGCTGCACTGAAGATATTATATATCTTCCACGGCACCATATATATTAGAACACAAAGGCATGGCTTTTCTCCTAGATACACATCGTTCTCATTCTCAACAAACGTAGCCGTTATTGCCTTTCAAGCACATCACGCTTAAAATGGGTGCGTTTCTCTTCAAACAAATGTGCCTCCGTTTCTCAGGTTTGCCGTGCTATTTAGTTTCACCGCAAAAATTTCAGCACTAGCAGCATGCGTGCGGTAGAAATAATACAAACACTTTGACACACTTTCTGAGTAAGAAGCATTCGCATTTTCTTTGGTGCGGAACTGCGAGCTATACTGTGATTACAAATAGGTGTAAATTTCATCTCAGTGCGGCTGTCCAGATGATACAGTATACTAGCACTAGCAGAAACATGAGCTACAAAACTGTGAAAGATGGGGCATAAACTCTGCCGCCATCTCTGTTGCCGAGTGACCAATAAGCATTGCTAAAGCCAGAAAGAAAGGGATTCATACAGCTGGTGTGCAGCAATAGGAAATCAAATTCGAATGAAGATCAGTCTTGTAGATCCAGTTTTTCTCGCGTTATTTATACAAAAACATATGTGCATTGTCTGCAGCTTCACTGCGTGCATCGATATGGCCACTGTAGTTCGCAAGCCACGCATACTAATGTACTAGCTTTGCGACGTCCAGATCCAGACAACGCCGATTGTGCCGCTCCACACCTGGCAACGGCAACAGTCTGCCTGACGCAAATCTCCCGCAGAGATACGCCCGCACGCCGCCGCAGACTCGGCCAGCATATTCACCAACATGAACATCAAGGTGAATGTTTTCAAAGCGGATACAAACGCCACTTAGCTTAACCCACGAGGACACATACTTGCTGGACATGAGTCGTCTTCCCATCAACACATCCAGAGGCTTCCACACGCTTACACAACACGCGCACGGAGTACTCTAAGCCCATCACAAGGCAGTATACAAGTTGCTCCTCAATAGTACTAGAGAGGGAACATCTGGGTAGTCTATAAAGCACACCCCAGGTGCGAAGGCACAAGTAGGTGATAATCTCGGGCATAAAAATATTGACATGATGACTAGAAACATCGGACAACAAGGCAGCTCCCTAGGTCTAGTTGTGCATCAATCAACTCCCTAGTTGTGCACCTTCTAAACGCCATTTCAAAGCGTGTGGAGATTTCTACTTTTCTCAAGCTACAGAATTGCGACAACCCTGCAGCATTCGTGAACCTGTTATTTGCAGTTGCTCGAAGAACACCCAAAATTGTATCGCATCTGTACG
>NW_013654882.1:7475-8507 GCF_000499385.1 Eimeria necatrix
CCCACGTGATGAGCCACATACCATCTGTTCGGCATTCGCACAGGTTCATACTCACAATAGTGTCTCGCAGATTGTTAGCAGCTGGGCCCAATTTGATGCAATTCTTTTGAACTGGAGCTACATGTTCAGTAATTGGGCTAGCAAACATAAACAATCCATGCCTTTCCTTCGCCGAAGGTGAAGTCTTGCTGACCCTGTTATAGCTGCAACTCATTTAATTGTGTGCATTGAAAGCAATGCACGTTATTTTCAACAGGTGTCTACCAGCTCAGCTGTCACGCCTAAAGAAATACCTGTCCGACAAGCGGATAGTGAGATCTTTGGAAACGTTTCGTGGCAAATACAGTTCCACTTACGCATATGCCGACTCCGGGCAGGAAGCACGCACACATGGCATTACGGATATGCTAACGCACTTGCAGCGTCACTGATAACCCCATTAAAAGCTTCAAAGAACCTTGTTCGGCAATGCATACGCGCGAAGAAGTAATTTTCACCGCGCCATCCAGCGAGCCAACGTTATCTTCTGGCCCAGCAATCCCAACACTGCGCATGTCATGTCTCGTACTGTTAAAATATTACTGAACCACAAGCTAATTTAGTTGCTTGGTGCCATTACCTCTTTGTGGCGAATGACCAGAAAATTGGCAGAGAACGATGGCACAAGAAAAAGAAGCCAAAAAAATAGCGTCCCTAGGATTGTGTTCTTCCTGATGTGTGCAGCTTCTTCTGCAACTGGATTCTTGTCAACGCCATATCGTTTTCCAGACAGAGCAAAGCTCGATGTTTCCGCAAGTCTGGTTCACGTCTTGGCGAACCACAATCTTCCACAGTGCAATGCAAGTGTTTGATACGTGGACGCAAGCTCCGACAGATATTCCAGCTGACGAATTTTGAAACAACGTGTCTGTCAGTAAAACAAGATGGGAAAATCGAGGTGGCAGTACAGTCATCACGCACCATTCCCTTCATAAGTCGCGACTCCAGTAACTGACTTAAATATTATACGCTGCTGATGTTGGAGCTCCTCCA
>NW_013654883.1:0-4752 GCF_000499385.1 Eimeria necatrix
AAATAAATAAATAAATAAATAAATAAATAAATAAATTAATTAAAATTCAAATAAAAGAATCTAAAAGAAAAAGTAAATCTCCAGTTTTGCCTTCATAAGCGAAAAAAGTTAATCGGAGATATAAAAATGAATTGGCTGCAGTTTTTGGTTTTCGCGGTATACGCTCTTTTAGGGTTTAGGGTTTGGCTAGGGTTTAGGGTTTGTCTCGAGCTCCTCCGTGAAGAGGGTTTCGTTTTGTTTTTTCAGCATTTCTTTCAAACCCTAAATCAGTGAGTACTTCTCGAGCTGCGCTTTTCGCTGAATTAGGGTTTAGGGTTTGGCTAGGGTTTAGGGTTTGGCTAGGGTTTAGGGTTTGTCTCGAGCTCCTCCGCGAAAAGGGTTTCGTTTTGTTTCCTCAACACTTCTTTCAAACCCTAAATCAGTGTCATGAAGAGCTCGACGCAAAACGCGACTTAATCCCAAATCCCAAACCGATCCCAAATCCCAAACCGATCCCAAATCCCAAACAGAGCTCGAGGAGCCGCTTCTCCCAAAGCAAAACAAAGGAGTTGTGAAGAAGGTTTGGGAAAATCAGTGAGTACTTCTCGAGCTGCGCTTTGCGCTGAATTAGGGTTTAGGGTTTGGCTAGGGTTTAGGGTTTGGCTAGGGTTTAGGGTTTGTCTCGAGAAGAGGTTTCGTTTTGTTTCTTCAGCATTTCTTTCAAATCAGGCATCAATGAGCACCTCGCGAGCTGCGCTTTTCGCTGAATTAGGGTTTAGGGTTTGGCTAGGGTTTAGGGTTTGTCTCGAGCTCCTCGGCGAAGAGGGTTTCGTTTTGTTTTTTCAGCATTTCTTTCAAATCATAAATCAATTGACTTTCTCGAGCTGCTCTTTCTTCGTAATTTAACATCGCCAGCGCCCGCTGTTCCTCCACGCTGTAAACTTGGTTTTCCTTCCGCAGCCGAATTGCGTTCATGCGCCGGTGCCTGCAGCCAAACCCTAAACCCTAAACCCTAAACCCTAAACCCTAAACCCTAAACCCTAAACTCTAGACCCTTAACAAGGAATTTGGAACGTGGGAAATTGGGCAAGGAACGATAGACACTAAACTCTAGGGACTACTGAATTGCGTTCTTGCGATCGTGCCTATGCACAAACCCTAAACCCTAAACCCTAAACCCTAAACCCTAAACCCTTGACAGCGAACACGGAACGTGGAACATGGAAGCTGAAACAATGAGAATTATACACTGAAGACTAAACAATAAACAGTCAATCGTGTTCATACGACGGGGCCTGCAACAAAACCCTAAACCCTAAACCCTAAACCCTAAACCCTAAACCCTCGAAAGTGAAGATGGAACATGAAACGATGAACACTAAACACTGAACAGTGAATTGCATTCATGCAGCGCTGCGTGGAAACATTCACCGCAAACCCTAAACCCTAAACCCTAAACCCTAGAATTCTCAACTCTAAACCCTAAGCTTTGTTCCCTAGGGTCCCAAACCCTGAGCCCTTAACCCTAGGGCCTCAAACCCTAAACCCTAAACCCTAAACCCTAGAGCCGACCCGCACGCTGCATTCCTTCCCCTTGCGCTAAATCTATTTCTTCAATTGCATTAATTTGATTTTAATTATTTATTATTTATTTATTTTTATTTTTAAAATTAATTATTCTTTTTAACTTTCAAATCTCTTTTGCTATTTCCAGAAGCTCACTTAAGACCTCAACAGACTAGGGTTTCGAGCTAGGGTTTAGGGTCGAGGGTTTAAAGCTAGGGTTTAGGGTTTTGGCTCAAGGGTTTGAAGCTAGGGTTTAGGGTTTAGGGTTTAGGGTTTGCCGCACCTGGAGCCGCTCATGACGTATCCCAAACTTTCGAAGGTCGAAATCTCTTCAGCCGTCAAACCAACCTAAAACACAAACCCTAAACCCTAAACCCTAAACCCTAAACCCCAAACCCTAAACCCTAAACTGCGCAGGCGCAGCAAAACGCGCAACAGCAGCTGCAACGGCGCTGCAGCCTCAGGTTCGGCGCCTGAACCCTAAACCCTAAACCCTTGAACTCTATACCGGAATCCCCAAACCCTAAACCCTAAACCCTAAACCCTAAACCCTTTCTCACTTCTCCTCTTCTCGGAATACGCTTTCCCTCCTGCACGAATTGGGCAATGGCTTCACCTTCTCCAGGCCGCAGCGCGAAACCGTAGCTGTACACAAACCCTAAACCCTAAACCCTAAACCCTAAACCCTAAACCCTAAATGCTGAATTGGGGTCTAATTGGACGCAGCTGCTGCAGCAGGTCCGCAGCAGCAACCCGAGACTCCTTTCTAGGGTTTGGGCTCCACAGCTGCGGCTTCGCGCCTGCCACCTAGGGTTTAGGGTTTAGGAATTAGGGTTTAGGGTTTAGGAATTAGGGTTTAGGGTTTACTCGACGTTTTTCTGCGCCAGTTTGTTCGTCACTTCCATCGGCCTCGGCCCCACCAATTCATCTTCAGAAGAACTTCCCTCTGCAGCCTCTTCCGCGTCTGAAAGCCCAAACCCTAAACCCTAAACCCTAAACCCTAAACCCTAAACCCTAAACCCTAAGCCCTTTACTTTCGCCCCAAAAACCGGGGCCCACGCGAGGGCTGGAAAATAAAACTGCAGATGCAGTAGCCCCTGCAGTTTTTCTCTTAACTTCCTGCTGCTGCTGCTGCTGCTGCTGCCGATACTGCTGCTGCTGCTGCTGCTGCTGATACTGCTGCTGCTGCTGCTGCTGCTGCTGCTGCTGTTACTGCAGCTGCTATGGTGTCCGCAAACGCACTGTGCATGGCTTCTGCTGCTGCTGCTTCCAAAACAGCAACATTTGGCCTTGTGGCTGCTTTAGCTGCAGGCGCTGCTGCTGCTGCTGCTGCTGCTGCTGGCGAAGCAGCAGCAGCAGCAGCAACTGGCTTAGAGACAGGGGTCTCCTCTTCGTCCTCGCTGCTGCTGCTGCTGCTGCTACTGCTGCTGCTGCTGCTGCTGGCTCTCTTCTTTCTCTTTTTCTTGCCTGCAAAACCGCTCGCAAGTCCGGACCACAAATGCTAAACCCTAAACCCTAAACCCTAAACCCTAGACCCTAAACCCTAAAGCTCACCCTTTGCCTTTTTATGTTTCTTATTCTTCTTTTTCTTCTTTTTCTTCTTGCGGTCAGAGTCCGAGGAAGAGGATCGCTTCCTCTTCTTGCTGTGCTGCAGCTTGCTGCTGCTGCTGCTGCCAGCAGCAGCAGCAGCAGCAGCAGCAAGCAACCCTGCTGCTTGCTTCGCATGCATCTTTCCCTGCTTCACCAAATCTTCAGCAACAGCAGCAGCAGTTCGGCCTCCTGTCTCTGCGAAGAGGCGCTGCACTTGCTGCTGGTCTTTATAATAACCCACGCCTGCAGCAGCAGCAGCAGCAGCAGCAGCAGAACTTAGGGCCGCAGCAGCAGAGCTTGGGGCGCAGCAGCTGCAGCAGCAGCTGCAGCAGCAGCACTTAGGACAGCAGCAGCAGCAGGTAGGGCAGCAGCAGGAGAAGGCAAAGCAGAAGCAGCACATGCAGCAGCTCTAACAGCACGTGAAGCAGCAGCAGCAAGTCGTGAAACAGCAGCAGCTGCAGCAGCAGCAGCAGGTAAAACAGCAGCAAAAAGGAAAAGATGAATAGGCAGCCCCGAACAACAGCAGCAGCAACATGCCACCAGAAGCAGCAGCAACAGAGAGCGCAGCAGCAGCGCCACGCATCCACGACAGCAGCAGCACCCCACAGCAGCAGCAGCAGCAGCAGCAGCAGCAGCAGCAGCAGCAGCAGCAGCAATTTGACCTTGGTCTCCGGTCTTGAAGACAAATCCCATTTTCTCTCCCCGGAAATGTTTGGAGGACACAAAGTCGCTGCCGAGAACAGCAGCAAGCTCTGCACAGCAGCAGCAGCAGCAGCAGCAGCAGCGCAACAGAAGCAGCAGCAGCATTAGCAGCAGCAGCAGCACTCCACAGCAGCAGCAGCACTAGCAGCAGCAGCAGCACTAGCAGCAGCAGCAGGCGCACGGGCCCTGGACCAGGCCAGCACCTGCTGCAGCAGTTGCATCCGCATCCACAGCAGCAGCAGCAGCAGCAGCAGCAGCAGCAGCAGCAGCAGCAGGGGTGGGAAGCTGACTGGCGACTTCTTGCTGCTGCAGCTGCTGCCCCTGCTGCAGCTTTTTGCTGAGCCGCCGCTGCAGCTTGTCTTGTGTCTCCTGTCTCCTCTTTTGTGTCTCTTGGAAGTTCTTCAGCATTTCTGCTTCCAGACGGGGCCCCTCCATGCCGGGGGCCCTCAGCAGCAGCCCCTCTTGCTGCTGCTGCTGCTGCTGCTGCTGCTGCTGCTGCTGCTGCTGCTGCTGCTGCTGGTGTTGGCTGGCGGCCGCAGGCGGCGACGCGTCGCTGTCGCTGTCGCTGCTGCTGCTGCTGCTGCTGCTGCTGCTGCTGCTGCTGCTTCTCTTTTTGGTTTTCTTTTTCTTCCGCGCGGCCGCAGCGCCTCCCGCTGCTGCTGCTGCTGCTGCTGCTGCTGCTGCTGCTGCTGCTGCTGGGGTGACCCCGCGTTCTGCGTTTCGGATTTTTTCTCTCCAGATTTCTTGCTTCTGAATTTCCTCCTGAGTCATTTGGGCCCTTCTGTGTTCATCCCTTTCTGCTGCTGCAGCAGCAGCAGCAGCAGCAGCAGCATCTGCTGCTGCTGCGGGGCTCTGCTGCTGCAGCAGCTCCTTCCCCGCCGCAGCAGCCGCCGCCTCCCCCGCGCCCCCCGCACC
>NW_013654883.1:4852-10034 GCF_000499385.1 Eimeria necatrix
GCACCGCCCCCACCCCCAGCAGCAGCAGCAGCAGCAGCAGCAGCAGCAGCAGCAGCAGCAGCAGCAGCAGAGACCTTCCACCGCGTGGGACTCAGTTCTCTTTCATCTCTCCAAATTCTACTTCTTTCAAATTCCATTTCTTCTCTTCTTTTCATTCTTTCCATTTGCCATTCCAAAAATCTCACCCACTCAAACTTTTCGCTGTGGGGCCCCAAAGGCAGCCGCCCCACATACCGCAGGCCCCCCAGGGGGCCCCCCGGGGGCCCCCCTGGGGGCCCCCCAGGGGGGCCCCCGGTCGCGGGGGGCCCCCGTGTCTCTGGGGGGGCCCCTGTCGGGGGGGCCCCCCTCGGTAGGGGGGCCCCTGGGGGGCCCCTCAGCAGCGGGGGCTTCTTGGGGGCCCCTGCGGGGGCCCCTAGCGGGAGAGGAACGAGGGGGGGAGTCCCTGGGGGCCCCCCGGGAGAAGAGTCTCTATAAGAATGGGGGCCCCTCGGAGACGGGGGCCCCGAGTCAGGGCCTGGGGGGCCCCGGGGGCCCCCAGAACCCTCCCAGCGAGAGGGGGGCCGCCTGGCCGAGCTGCTGCTGCTGCTGCTGCTGCTGCTGCTGCTGCTGCTGCTGCTGGGGTGTGGGGCCCCTGGGGGCCCCCAGCGAGTTGAGGGGCCCCTGTCTCTTTCGGAGTAATAATCTCTTTGAACACTTTCACTTCTGAATTCTTTTTCTCTGTCCCTTTCTCTGTGTCTAAATGCTGCTGCTGCTGCTGCTGCTGCAGTTGGTGCTGCTGCTGCTGCTGCTGCTGCTGGTGCTGGTGCTGAGGGCCAGAGGTACCTGTTGCTTCCTTGCTGCGGCCGCGACTCTCTTGCTGCTGCTGCTGCTGCTGCTGCTGCTGTATCTGCTGCAGCAGAAACAGCAGCAGCAGCAGCAACAGCAGCATGGGAGGCGTAAACGTGAGCAGCAAAGTGGGCGGCGTGCTGCTGCTGCTGCTGCTGCTGCTGCTGCTGCTGCTTCTGCAGCGCACGTTCCCTGGCCTCCCTGGTTTGCTGCTGCTGCTGCTGCTGCAGCTCCTGCTGCTGCTGCAGCTCCTGCTGCAGCTTTTGCTGCTGCTGCTCCCTCGCCCGCTGCAGCACCGCCTGGGCCTTCTGCAGCGCCCCAGCCATATTGGGGTGTCTCTCCCTTGCTGCTGCTGCTGCTGCTGCTGCAGCAGCAGCAGCAGAATCCCTGTTGCTGCTGCTGCTGCTTCTGCTGCTGCTGCTTCTGCCTCTTCTCCTGCCTCTCCTGCTGCTTCTCCTGTCCCTCTCCCTCTCTCTGCCCCCCTCGCCGCCGCTCTCTGCTGCTGCTGCTGCTGCTGCTGCTGCTGCTGCTGCTGCTGCTGCTGCTGCTGCTTCAGAACTGTCTCTTCTGTGTCTCTCTTTTCGACTTTTGGAGTTTTCATTGAAGTCTTCTTCTGCAGAATTGTCTTTTTCATTATTTTGGTTTTTATTATTTTTATTAAACTTTTCTTTATTGTATTTTTCATAATTATTATTTTCTTCTTTTTTATTTTTATCTTCTTTATTATTATTTTTATATTTATCTTCTTTATTATTATTTTTATATTTATCTTCTTTATTATATTTTTCTTTATAATTATATTTATCTTCTTTATAATTATATTTATCTTCTTTATAATAATTATCTTTATTATATTTATTATCTTCTTTATAATAATTATCTTTATTATATTTATTATCTTTATTATATTTATTATCTTTATTATATTTATTATTATCTTCTTTATAATATTTATCTTCTTTATTATATTTATAATTATCTTTATTATTATATTTATTATCTTCTTTGTAATATTTATCTTCTTTATTATATTTATCTTCTTTATTATTATATTTATTATCTTCTTTATTATAATTATATTTATTATATTTATCTTCTTTATAATTATAATTATAATTATAATTATAATTATAATTATCTTTTTTATTAAATTCTTTTTCTTTTTCTTTTTCTTTTTCTGGACTTAAACTCTTTTCTTTGTTTTCATTTTCGTTTTTATTTTTAATTTCATTTTTATTTTTATTTTTATTTTCATTTTTATTTTTATTTTTATTTTTATTTATTTCATTTTTGCTTTTTGCTTCGCTGCGAGACTCTGAGGGCCCGCCCCCAGAGTCAGAGTCTTCCCCCATTCCCATTTGCTGCTGCTGCTGCTGCTGCTGCTGCTGCAGTTGCTGCTGCTGCTGCTGTTGGTGTTGCAGCAGCTGCTGCTTCTGGTGTCGCTGTTGTTGCGCAGCAGCTGCTGTTGCTCGTGCTGCTGCTGCTGCTGCTGCTGCTGCTGCTGCAGCTGCTGCTCCTGGCGTCCCTGCTGCTGCTGCAGCTGCTGCTGTCAGCAGTGCTGCTGCTGCTGCTGCTGCTTAAGCTTTGAGATAACAGAAGTGCGGAGATCCCTGAACAGTCTGCAGCAGCAGCAGCAGCAAAGTCTCGGGCAGCAGCAGCAGCAGCTGCTGCTGCTGCTGCGGATATCGCTGCTGCTGCTGCTGCTGCTGCGCTGCAGAAGAAGCAGCAAAGAAAACTTCCCAGTCTTTTAAACAAACTGACAAAAACAAAATAATTAGCAGCAACAAAGCTGCGCAGCAGCAGCAGCAGCAGCAGCAGCCAGCCCCGAGCAGCAGCGCATGCAGCCGCAGCAGCAGCTGCTGCTGCTGCTCTGCAGCAGCAGCAGCAGCAGCAGCAAGACAGTCCCGCTATTAATTTAAAATTTATTTAATTGCACATTTGGGCTTTATGATTTAGGCTTTGTCTTGTCTCCTTCCATTTGCTGCTGCTGCTGCTGCTGCAGTTGCTCTTGCTGCTGCTGCAGTTGCTGCTGCTGCTGCTGGGATCGGGATCGTGTGTGTGTTAAGAGAAACTTCCAAGCCAGAACATCTTTGCTGCACCGCCTTTCCTGGCCTTCTGCTGCTGCTGCTGCTGCTGCTGCTGTTGCTGCTGCTGCTGCAGCTGAAACAGCTCGCGAAAGTGTCTGCTGCTGCGGCAGTTTGCGGTGTTTGGGGAGGTCGCGCTGCAGCAACAGCAGCAGCAGCTGCAGCAGCAGCAGCAGCAGCAGCAGCAGCAGCAACAGCAGCAGCAGCTAGAGGAGCGCGCTCGCAGGAGTGGCTCAGGGCCGCCTCAGCTGCCGCCCAAACCCTAAACCCTTATTTCAAAACCCTAGCCCCTCATTCCCAAACCCTAAACCCTAAACCCTCGCTGCACTTCCCCCCGCTCCTCAGCAGCAGCAGCAGCAGCAGCAACAGCAGCAGCAGCAGCAGCAGCAGAAAGTTTTTTGCTTCTGCGGTGGCCACAATGAGCAGCGCCAGCCCCTCCTCCCCTGCGCCCGCAAGCAGCGGCAGCAGCAACAGCAACAGCAGCAGCAGCAGCAGCAGCAACAGCAGCAGCAGCAGCAGCAGCAACAGCAGCAACAGCAGCAGCTGCTGCTGCAGCAGCAACTCGAAAAGAACCCCCGCACATGATGCTGCTTTGCTTATTGTCAAAGGCGCTGCATGCGTTGCCTTTCGCCTGCCAATAGGCCGAACCACTCGCAGAGTCAAGTTCAACGTAAACCCTAAACCCTAAACCCTAAACCCTAAACCCTAAACCCTAAACCCTAAACCCTAGGCTGCAGACCCCAAACCCTAGGCCCCTTGCAGCCTTGGCTCGCCTTGCTGCTTTTGCTGCTTCCGCCCCAACGCCCCCTGCGCCTTTCTAGGGTTTAGGGTTTAGGGTTTAGGGTTTAGGGTTTAGGGTTTGGGGTTTGTGTGTGCGTGCGAAGAAAGGGTTTAGCTGCAGCGTGAGCCTGGGCCCCGTGCCAGCAGCTCCTGCTGCTGCTGCTGCTGCTCCTGCTGCTGCTGCTGCTGCTGCTGCTGCTGCTGCTGCTCATTTTGCTGCTTTGATTGAAAACACAATTGAAGAAGATAAAGAAATAATAAGTTTTGAGGTGTCTAGACACCTCGCGGACAAAAGGTTCAAAGAGTCTTACCTCGACGAATTCGGCATTCCCGCCAACGTCCAAACGTAAACCCTAAACCCTAAACCCTAAACCCTAAACCCTAAACCCTAATATTAGTCTCGGGCGCGGCTGGCGGGGAGGGTTAGGGTTTAGGGTTTAGGGTTTTGGCGGTGCCGCTGCAGGGTTCGCATCTGCGCTATTCGCGACTGGGCCATCAACGCCAACGGTGAGCGAGGGTTTAGGGTTTAGGGTTTAGGGTTTAGGGTTTAGGGTTTAGGGTTCAGCTGTTTTTTGCCCGGCCTCTCCTTCCAGAGTGGCCGAAGGCGCAGGCCTAGGGTTTCGAACTTGCAGACCCCGCGCTATGCGGGCTCCAGGGCTCAGGGTTTAGGGTTTAGGGTTTAGGGTTTAGGGTTTAGGGTTTAGGGTTTAGGGTTTGCGTTGCAGCGTATCCGATCCTGCGGCGCACGGGTTTGCTGGAGAAGATTGAAATAAAAGAAATAAAACACCACGAGGCAAAACAAACCCTCGAAATATCTTTTTCTTTTTCTGTTGTTTCGGATTTAAAAGAAAGGGTTTTGCAAGAAAAAGATTTATCTTCTTTGAAACACTTTTCCGAACAAGACTTGCCCGCCCTCGCCGAGGTCCAAACCCTAAACCCTAAACCCTAAACCCTAAACCCTCGGCGCTGCCTTTGTTCCGGTACTCTGCAGTGGGTGTGCCTTTTGGCTCTTTTCAAGGCCCGGCCTTCAGGGTTTAGGGTTTAGGGTGTGGGGTTAGGGTTTAGGGTTTAGGGTTTGGGGATTAGGGTTTAGGGTTTAGGGTTTAGGGTTTAGGGTTTGGGATTTGGTATTACGGGTTTCGTTTGCTTCTTCTTCATTCTGAGGCATAAAGGCGCGGTTCCGGGTTTAGGGTTTAGGGTTTAGGGTTTAGGGTTTGGGGTTTGGGGTTTAGGGTTTAGGGTTTAGGGTTTAGCGCAGCTGCTGCCGCCTTCGGGAGTGGAAACCACTGAAGACGAAAACCCTCAAGACTCCCAACTGATAACCCCTTGGGCTGTAAATGCAGAAGAGGGAAAAATAGATTACGAAAAACTCATTCGGCGGTTTGGCTGCGAGCCCATTACCCAGGACTTGCTTCAGTTGTGAGGGTTTAGGGTTTAGGGTTTAGGGTTTAGGGTTTAGGGTTTGGGGTTGGGGGTTTGGGGTTTGGGGGTTG
>NW_013654884.1:0-6459 GCF_000499385.1 Eimeria necatrix
ATTCTCCAATCCTTGAGCACAGGTGGCTTGCCTACCAACATTGAATAAAGCATCTACTAGAATATTCCGTTCCGGCTGAGCTGTGTGGGCAAGCGTGACATGGAGGACTCGACATTCTGGCTGCGTCGTTTTGGTGCTGGATCTTCAATTCAATCTCCACACGAAACTGTTGAGATTGTGTGCTGTCTCCAGCGTGTTTCTCAGGCGATGTCTTATGCGAGACAGACTAGACACTGTGGAGAATGGAAAGCGCTGCACGCGCGTCGCGCCTTGTGAATCGACGGCGTTTTGGATCTTCAATCTCCACACGAAACTGTTGAGATTGTGTGCTGTCTCCAACGTGTTTCTCAGGCGATGTCCTATGCGAAACAGACTAGACATTGTGGAGAATGCAAAGCGCTGCACGCGCATTGCGCCTTGTGAATCGACGGCGTTTTTGCACTAGGCGGGTATGCACCAAATCAGCAGACGCAAGTGTTCTTGCGTGTTTTGGGTCGAAATGAATATCACATTATGTCAGCAGTATTAGCTGGAGGGAGGCACAAGAGTCTGCGGTTCTCCGGCGACAACCTGGACGAATTGATTGAGGGGTGGGTGGCTTTGTTTGTGCGAATGTGGGTGCTGTTAGCTGCTAGGAACGCACACGAAGGGCATGCTGCAGCGCCTCATCACGCTTGCAACATTCGTGTAACGCTTGCTGCGTGTGCTTTGTGAATCGCAATCAGCGCAGCAAAACATTCTTGATGTGAACGCGAGAATACTCGCGGTTGCAGGACACGTCAGTAAACCAAACAGTGTTGCGCGGCCTATAATTAACGAAGGGGTTTTCAAGATGTAAAGGCCGTAAGCAGGAGCTCACTCATCGTTCGTGTGAGTAATTATGTGATGTTGTTTCCTGTGTATGCTTCGGATCTAAGAAAGTTGTTGGGTATTTCTAGGACGGCGACTGCGCATCACGTTCGTTTGGCTAGCACTTTGCGTCATGCTCTTAGCTCTGCTGGGACCTGAAATGTGAAATCATGACGCAGTTAAACCAATAAAACGCGAAAGTGGCCGCTGCCTCAAAATGTTCGTCGTCGCGTGCGCATAAGGCCCCGAAATGAAGCTTCGACGTTCATCTCCATTCACTTCTGCGCACATCAGTGGTGCATAGAGATCATAGAAATAGCAATTTCTAGTATCCGTTCATTCCTGATTTCTGCTCTAAACGCTGGCTGAAGCAAGGGTGTTCTGCTTGCCCAGTAGCTGTTTCCTTCAATTTCGCGTTTGTGGTGTTCTTCATGGCTCTGATATAAATGAACGATCATGAAAAAAGCGAATAGAGTGTTCGTGAAACCTGATTCACAACTTCCGCGAGAATACTCAACTTATCTACTGAGGCTCACCAACAACAAGCAATTGCCACTTAACAGCTAACAGGGACTAGCTAGGAGCAAATCTGTTCATAGTGTTGTTTGCTCTTTCATAACTGCAGAAGCGCGTTCGTGTGAAGCTATTGCCAGCGACCATCTGCAGCTTAAGTAATAATCGGAACGTGTGGCAACGAAAAGGACGTTTTGCAAGAGATCCTGTTGCCCGTCTTACTGTGTGCACCTTCTATGTGACACTAGTGAGGCATTTTGTGGAGAACGCTTGAAGGTGAGAGGAAGGTCGTGGTCCGTGTGCGGCAATAAGGGCATTGCCAAGCAAGTACTTAGCAGCGTGGAACCAAGAAGAGCGAGCCTATTTGACTGGCACGTCAAATGATAAGATGTCCATACTTGTGCTTGAGCGTGTAATTGTCAACTAGTGTGCACTGTTCTTGCACACTTAGTGCGCCAATGTTAACACCGAGGTAGCAGAGTGCAGCGAGACCGTGCACTCTGTGACTGGTGTAGGAAAACAATTTTGGCAGAGTCAGCAGGGCAAGACAGCGTCTTATTTTCAAGGGGCATGCTGCACGTATTAAAAGGAAACGTAGGAAACGGGCGTAGTTTTGTTGCTGTCCTAATGACCTGAATAGAGTCGCAGGCTTAAAGCTGAACCTATTTTGAGACCAAGCAGCCTTTTGCAAGTCCTTTACAAGATATCGACGTATTCTATTCTCTCAGAAATGTTTGCACAAAACTGCAGTACATGAGTGTAAACCCCGTGAGTAGTAAGAGTGATTGTTACAACGCCACCGGATGTTTATGTTATTTCAGGAAGGAAAAGTGCGGGCACATTTTCTGGGACTGTTTCTGCTTGACATCGTGGCAGCATAGTTTGCTGTTCCGCACAACCGTGTGCGCAATTTCATGACGGGTGCAGGGCGAAGCCGTTCCTCGTTATGTGTTCAGGTTGTGCGCTACGCATTGAACGCTCTTAAGCATCTTGCTAGCACACAATTCGCAAAGCGTGTAGTTCATACCTTTCACTTGACAATAGAATTTGTCTTGCTCTCAGCGACAGCAAAAAAGGTCTCCGTATTCCGCTGGAGTCAAAAAGGCTTCACGCTTACTACAGTAGAGAGACAGTTCTTGATCAACAAAACTGTACGCGCTAGGTTTGTTCGCTGTTGGCGCTGGGCGTTGATTTTCTTTCTTGAAAGAATTTAGTCGTAAGATAGGAAGGCGCTTCAGCGTTCGAATACATTTGCATGGCGAGACATGCGTACGTGAAAACTGCATGTACAAATGTGACAAACAAAGAGAACGTATAACAGCATCACGGCAAAAAAGCGTTATTCAAAATGCATTAAATGGCAAGTATCCGTAGTGGGTGGTTTAAACGCTGCATGTGCTTTTTATGATTCAACCATGAATTATTGGAAAAGTACGGGAGCGTTGTGTCATTTCGTCCCCGAAAATAGTATTGACAAAGCAATCGTCGGCGTGTTTCTATCTAGGACATTCTTAAAAGATTTCTCTCGGGATAACGTTTATTTCATGTTTTGCAAACGGATCGCAGCATGAGCTCGGTGGATATCGTAGTTTACAATTCTTTGATCTCCTTACGCTACTCTGTTTACTGCTCTATTGTCCCGGTAAACGAATCTGTCTGCCTAGCGAATCGAAGCCTATGCGTTTCAGAAAGTGCCAACCACGCAGGGAGCACTTTCCCCCACCATGTGTGTCGACGGAGGAGCTACAGAAAAGGATAAAAACGACAGATTCTCTGCACGAATGATTCAGCTCAAGGCGATTTGACGTTAACTGCCACCTCACAATTGCTTTTATAATGGGCCGTGGTGCTATCCGGTATACATAATCGCATGCAACTGCCTGAGTTGGAATCTTTTGTATTTATTTCCGAGCTCATGAGCTGGTAAATACTACGATTGCTGGTCGCTTACTGATTTGCCTTATTTTCTAGACCCTCACGGTACACATTTCTTCCTCCGCCTCTCAGATCAAAGCCCATCAAAGCCTTCTTTGCGTAAGCTATCATGTGTTTCAGTGTACCTACATGATTGGGTTCGTCCATTCCCCGAAGTGCGATTCGTCGTTATCCGCCTGATAGCTCTCTGAAGAAATACAAAGGTATCATACCATCATGTCGATACTCAAATGTAGCGATTCCAGGTTGCGATGAACAGCAAGTGTTTGGAATACTGTTCCAGCGTGTCACCATGGGCGCGCAAGAGATTGACTTTCACTTTATGATAGCAACTTCTCTCTGGGAATGAAAATGCCGCATTGTCTAGGCTCTTGCTAACAGCGCTCAATGTTCGTGATTTTGTGATAAACTGGTAATCTGGAGTGTAGCAATAGTGACAAACCAAACTGCAGCTCGAGTGGAGAAATGGATACACTTTCACGTTCTTTGCTGCTTTTCAGATACAGCAACTACAATCCTTAGTAAGACTAGAAGCTTCAAATGTCTCCGGACTTTTGTCGCATTAAATATCGAAAAACGCACTCGTGTTCGTCTGTTCTGTTCTTCCGAGTAGTTCCCTGCTAGCGAATAGAGCAAGGCACCTTTGCTCAGCAGCTACGTAGTTACAGGATGCATTTGTGCCTTAAGTCGCTCTGCACGATAGTTGAGCGACGTTCGGCGTATCCACTTTCCTCGAAAAATCTAGCATTGAACTCTTTGACGGATGCTGGATTAGTTTGATGTTTTGACATGATAAGCAGTCGTGTTGCGGACTGAGTTTCTTTACATTTTCAACTGCCATTAAACTTTTTCATCGCTTGCAATTTTCTCCTCAAAGTACACTAGAGAGGCCTGCCCTCTAAAATCGTTTCAGATAGTGCGTTCCCGTTCTCGCCTTAGCATTTTCGACCTGGAAAGCTAGAAACAATGCTACCATGCTGCCTGTGGCTAAAGGAACGTGTTTAGAAAGTTTAGCAGATGTCATGCAAATGTTTCGAGACCCTCAAAAACGTTTTCACATCTATCGTTGCAATATTGGCGTGCTCATGCTCAAATTTGGAGAGCTTTTGCCGTCTCTTCAACCATTAACGCAAATTTCCAGGACGATTTGCAAAGGCAAACAAACTTCAGGTATGCCTTCTGTTGTTCAACTTGCTTGCTCGTGAGGCTTTTGCTTTTCAGTTCAGAAGAGTTCAAGGCATCACGTCTAGTACGTTGAATACGCGAATCATTCCACGTAATGAAGTGACGCATACAAAGAGAAAAAGGCAATTGATTAATAATCTAACAACAACATAGAAATTTTGTCTTCTGATATGCACGTCCCAAATGGCAGAGTAGTATCCACATGGTCTACAATTAATCATCCTGGATTGAATTGTTTACATGGCTCTGAAAATCTGCCCTTCAGGGCAGCTTAGAGCCACGCAAAATTGTGACACTAAAACATCAAGTGTTTTCATCAGCAAAAGCCAACATGGGTGACTCCATTATTTGAGAAATATGTCGCACGTTCCTCCATCGCTTTTGCCCGCAGGCTAGCGAACCGACTGCATACGTGGTTGCTGGCCCAATCAGGTTCTTACAGGATGTTCACTGATTGTGGTTCTGAACTTGTATGCATATTATAATACTACAATATGCAAACCACATTAACTCAACAACGGGTGCAAATTTTGTAAACACAAATAGGTGGACGTGGCTGCATCTAGCTTGGCCAGGAGTAAGAGCGCTTTGAAGCCAGATACCTGGTACAGTTGATTTGAACAGCTTTTCGGCATGTAGGATCACTGTGTCAAACACAGCGTGCTGTGCTATGCCTTCAATATTAATATCGAGCGTTCTAAGACATTGCACAAGGCAGGAAAACAACAACAGATCGTGAGTGCACCGTGCTACAATAGTAATCTATCACTCAATAGTTCTTTTTAGAGTTATTGGCATACCCCGCAACACAATATGCATGCGGCGAAAATGTAGGTTGACTGCTGGCTGCTGCCGTGAAGGGAAGCATTAACCGCGAAACTACGACATCTTTTACATTGCACATTAGCGAAAAACGTGCAGTTTAGTCAATGTTGACAACAACAGTGCAGTTCCATGGTATTTCCGGGGAAACGCTTGCAGAGCCTGTATCCAAGTTTCCTTTCGTGTTTTCCACAACTAGCACCTGATTTGCAGGAAAAAAAGTTTCAAAATTTCAAGGGGGCTGTATACAGGATGCGTGGGTTGTGGTGTGCTGAATGTTTTGCTTGAAAGCAAGTCGTTTCGCTTGAGCTTAGCTACACCACATTTTAATCTGATGGCGAGCATTTCCTTGAGCCTCGCTCTTCCCCGTAGTTCCGCGGCTAGGCAATGATCTCAAGCTGTATTCGTAGCATACAGTATTGGCAGCAGGAGAAAAAGATGCGAACGCAGCATCAAATAATCCCGGTTTTTTTCTCTAAGGGGCGATCCGTGAAATAGAGTAGACCCTAGGCTAGAGCTCTCTTGTTACAGTTCTACTACCATGATCTTCAGGACTATTTCAAATTGTATATGTTGTGTGATTTTCTAGATTGTGCGCGATTCGGTGATTTGATGGACCGTTCAAACTGAAGGAGATACCTTAATTTCGAAAAATGAGGAAAAAAGCTACTTATTAGGGCATGTGATGCCACAGAGTGCGCAAACAGAATTTCTGGCGCGCTAAAGATTTGGAGAGAAACAGAAAATGCCCCACTAGCTTCCAGCAATCGGCATTCTCGTCAATCGCATCTGACACCAGCTCTGCCAACAATATGCACATGCATAAGGAATGCTTGCATTTCCCTCTTAACCACCTGCAAATATGTTTTAAAAGTAGTTAGTGAATCGGCGCAAGATTTTAGAGTGTGACAATGTCTTAGCATCGACAACTGGACGAAGAAAAAGGGTTTGCAACGGCGCTGCAGCTGGCGAATGTTCATTCAATAGCAAGGCTTGTAACCAAAAGCGGATAAGTGAAGCAAATACAAAGCCGCCGTTCATTCAGGTGACGCGGAATACTTCCACGTCAGCAAACGCTTTTCAGGATGCTCAAGCGTATAGAAGAATGCGGAAAGATGCTTACATTTTACACCAGACAGTGACAGTGTCAGTGAA
>NW_013654884.1:6559-9241 GCF_000499385.1 Eimeria necatrix
AGTTAGCCACGAGCATACCATTTGCTTGAAGTGCGAACTTTTTGGCGACTGTCTATTATTTCGGAGAATGTATTGAAGCTGCCTAATTTAATGCATTGACAAAAAACGCTGCGAATCAAACATAGTGGGATAACAAGAGTGTGCCGCGATTGTAATAGTGCTCATGAAATCACAGTCCCTAATGTTTTCGCATTTTGGCTGAACCAGCAGTAACTCGACCAAAATATCAAGAATATCGCACTACTTTTTTTTCCGTTCAAGATAGTGCGCTTCATGGCGTATACTCCTGAACTCAAGTGAAAATAACACTCATCAATTTTTGTGGACTAGCTGTTCTTGAGATTGCACGTTACCAACTAGCTTCATACATATTTTTGCAACATGTAGCCGCTTAACTTGGAGGTAAAATACGGTACAGCAACACCATGTTTAACAAATACTTAGGTCACGTGCTCGTCTCGTGATACTACCAAAATATACTCCTGTTGATACTGAGACGGCACAGAGAAGTAGCCGCGTGCACCCTGCAAATGCAAAAACGTTAAGGACATTGCCAAGCGATTTGAAAGATGTGGCAAGTGGCTAACTACTCTCAGCTAGACGTATGGAATTCACAATCGCTAATGAACTTCTGATGCATTTGTCCAGAAAACACTTTTTCTTGTTGAACATGGAGCCACACGTGAATAGGCGGCAAGGCTATGCATCAAATTAGTACTTTAATCTACATGGCGCCTTCGCTAATCCTCTGGGTGTGCAGATGACAAGCATCACACAAATCAAGTGCTTTTTGCTATTGTTAATTTAGAGACATGAAAATGTCTCTTCGCGCGCTAACAAACAGTTTTATTTTAGCAGCCTACTGATATTGGTTAGGTGGTGCTCTAAAGAGCGGAGGAAGGCCTGTGAAAGGAGACTTAGCCGAACCTGCGAACAAATCATAGAAGCATTTTGAAAGCCTGGACCAAGGATGTGGAGATAACAAGACAAATTCTAAATCACGCTTCTCAAGCTGCAAAGGCAACTGCCGGCTACAAAATGATATTAAATCCATGCAATGCAGATAGAGCAAACTCGTTAATAGCAGAGCTTACTACTATGCTCGTAGGCAAGCAAACCTTAGAACAACAAAATTTATCTTTTAAGCACCTGCCAATCTGCCAGAAGGACCACACCGCATGCTGCTGATCGAACATGAACTGTGTTGTGTCAGCTTTCTTGATGCTACCCAGATCGTAGGCTCTTCTCGGAAAAACTTTCGATTAGTGCATTCTCGTTAAAACGACAAAAGCATGATTACACAATATATGTGAATTGGCGATGCTTGGTCACGCTTTCAATCAACTATCCACAGAGCGGATTGATGAGCATAGTGCACATGACGTTTGCAGAAATATCATCAATCCTTCCACCAGCGCGCTGATACGCCAGTTTCATGCCTTCTGAACACAGGCTGTGCGCAGCTGAATGCATCTCTTCTGATGTTTCAAATTAGGCCTACAACATAAACGATTTCACCCATCTTAAAGTTCTGTGCCTGCATCATCTCTCCCCTTGCATTGTTTTTCTCTATACGTTCAAACAGAGTCAGCACGTTCTTGAAAACTCAGTAAGCTGTTTATTTAGTACGTTGTGTCAACCATTTGGAAGGGAGTATGCTTTGCTCATTGCGCACAGGGTTTCCGTTACTGCAAACCGTTGTATGTTGTTTCGCAGATTACTAAAATCAGTGTGACTCAGGCTCCTGTTTTTGTCCTTGTATGCCGCTTTCAGACGAATTCTTTCCTCCAAAGTGATATACGCATTGTGTGATCTGTCACCGAGTTTTAGCATCTTGAGCATCGCCTGGTTTTCTCGATTCGCGCAGCATTAATGTTCATGCTTTTAATTTTCCAGAAGATCCCTGCTAACATGTTAAGCAAAATAGTGCTTTAAAGAAGGCCAAATGATGACTCATTTTAGAGTCGCAACAAGTGAATGTAATGAGCTTCACTTATAAGGGTTGGGGATTCGCCATAATGGCCACAAACTGTTTCGTCGTCTGCATCACTGCAAACGTCTGCGTTATCAACGAAGCGAAACTTTTATTTTGCTTGAAACCCCGATACCACATTACAGCATGCGAGCATCTGAAGTGCAATCTCCTCAGATAAAATGCAATAAACTGCTGGGAGCGGATTGAAAATTACTGTTTCGACTTTAATGTTTCTAAGAAATGTGGACGGCTCAGGTGGTGCGTGGTTGCAGACTTCAGATCTGTGCAACGCCTTGTTTCATGCGTGTACTTTTGCAACTAGCGGAAATATAACTTTGCACAACAATTGGTGCAAGCCTCAGTTTTGTGTGGCTGCTAGATGATGTGCGCTGGCGCAAATTGTTAATCACGGAGATTCACCATCTGTTTCGTAGGTCACGATGATTTGCTACTTATGCATTTCTGCGAAAAGTTTTTTGGCTTTCATTTTAAAGTGAAAACGACTTCGTGATGTGGAACAAAGCTTGACAGCAGCGTTTGCGATTGAAATGCTGAAGAGTTACATTTATTTTTCTGGAAGGCTTGCAGTTGATCTCAACATGGAAAAAGCAATGTCAGCGCCCGTGGAGCAGTGGACGCCAGTGTACTTTCAAAGGATGCAATGATCACTGGCTGCTACGTATGTGCAGAAGCAGCTGATCAGCGTA
>NW_013654885.1:0-3979 GCF_000499385.1 Eimeria necatrix
CGGTGGACGCGTGGCGGACTGATCGACTTGCACTTTACCATGCTCAACTCGTCCGTTACAGTTGCCTGCAGCTCATGGATACTCATAATAGGATACTCATAATAATACCTACTGAAGAAATTCCAATTAACAATATAACCGCCACGTTCTTGAACGAATAATCTTGTAAAGGCGATCGAGTGTTTCCTACACTGTATCCGGAAGTCCTTCATGCTTAATTCCAGTCCTCAACTACATACAGCCTTGATTTCATTGGTTTGTGAGGCAGAAATGTTAAAGCAAATTTGCCATTGCAAAGGAATCGAGCTATGCACGGTATCTGTTCGGTCACTCGGGCGATTTGCAGATCATGGAGAATGGGCGCCATAATGTGTGTCAGTGCCATATAAAGCCATGCAACACTAAAGTGGCGACCAGTGCCGCCAGGTGACTGCGCGCGCTCAGAGGAAACAACAGCAATATGGCTTGACGCTGGGGGCAAATTGTTTGTTCAATGTGTTTCCGAAATATTGTTCCGTTATGCCCGGTAAGGAATCACTGCAGTAAGAAGGAGTTCCTCCTTTCTCTGTCAGCATTGTTTTTGACCAATGTTTTACGAACGCAAAGGTTCGTCAGGAGCCTCTATATGAAAGCCAGCATGGAGTTGCTGTGATTAACAAACACGCACAGCCAACACCAGCAGAGTCTGAAGAGACGACTGCACTGCGCTCGACGTTTCCTGTGAAACGTAGCTAGGGTGCGCAACAGGGAAATGCAAAGTCCCTTGCATGTGTATATTTACAGATGTGGATGTGCTCTGTACAATAGATCCAGAACTTACATATTTAGCGGAACTATATTCCCTATGCTTTCGTGGGCGCACTGGCCGCAGATCAGGAGAGGCAGTTGCCAAGGCGAATTCCCCGCAACAACCGACCGCTCATCCACCAGCGACTAATCTGGCGCGTGGCTTTCTTGTGCTCACTGTCTGCAGAACAGCAGCATCGTGCTGCACAACGCAGCTCCTTGCACAGTGTTGTTAGAATAAAGGAGCACTCGGATAAGTAGATGACGCGGTTTGACGTACTGCATTGTGAACAATTCACAGTGTCCATCATGGTAGGCAACGCAGTTCAAGCATATGCTTCCAGCATGCTTCGAGTAAACGAAAGGCGCACGAAGCCGAACATCGTTTGCTCGCATGGGTAAACATGCAAAGTTCGCAAGAGGATCATATATTTGTTCTCTAAAGCAAAGAACAAAGAGTTACTTTTCGCCGTCCTCCAGAATACCGTGGTGCTTCCTACCTAAAGTACATCAGCCGCCGCAAACAAAACGCCATGCATACGTGAAAAATATTGATATTTGTCGTGCTTCTGCGCACTCTCTTTTGATCGCCAGCTTTGAGCACCAGAAGTTTGACGTTCTGCTTGTCTTCTTGCGGTGTGAAGCACTAACGACACAACACTAACCAGCACTTTTTCTTCAGAACTATCTTTCGAAGAGTCGATGAAAGGCGCAATAGCTTTGGACGTTGTTATGCAGCTTGCAAGAAGTTCTGTACTGGTGAAGTTGCGTCACTGTGCAGTGCATGCATGCAGTGCAATGGTTACAAGCTAGCCAGAAAAGAAGCCCACCACAAGCGACAGCAACATACAAGCTTAGAACACAAAGTACGCATCATTTCAAGCACTATTCCCAGTTGCTGCGCAGGTCCCCCAGCCTTCCACTGCATCTCCGGCTTGCTTTCTGTTACATTGACGTGCTGCCAAACGAACACAGGCGGGCTGCGTACGTGATGGTGTCAAGACGCAGAGGAAGATTGCGCGTTCACAATTGCAAGGATTAGCGCATGATTGGAATGTTGTAGAACGGGCTTCAAACAGCGAATTGCAAAATCAACCGCAGCACGTGCTACGGCAACTCAGAGCTTTCAACGGGCTGCAAATGTCCCGCTACCAATCAAAGCTCGTGTAAGCGAATTTTCAAGTACACAAAAACATTGGAAGCAAAACTGCCCAGGCTTGTTTAAGATGTATTCTACGTGCTGGGTGTGCACATTTATGTTGCAACAAACAGAGACAGATTTGCTACAAGTTGAGCCACACTAGACTTAGCTGTTTCCAAGAAGAGTCACGTCGCTGTGTTCCTGTCTTGGGGCTGCATACACTACCCCGAGGCTGCATAAGCAACGAAGCAGCATTTCTCTACATTGCTCACGGCCTGTGTACAAAACAAAACGATTGCACGCATCGCATTGCTTTAGGTAATCTGTGGTCACAAACCGAAACGTGCGTTTTGAGGCTACGCTTTCTGCTGGAAGTAACGGCACGCCACCTCGCTCAATAGACAGTTGAACGCAGCTACTCGAGTTAGCTTTATAAACAAGCCCTAACACCAATAGTCGGCCTCTGGGATATCAGGAGATCCTCACGACACATTTTGAGCTAGCGCATACTGCCTGAACATCGAAACAAAAAGCGAAAGAACCTGCAATAACGGTATGCTCAGTGCGAAATTAATAACTTTAGACAAATGTGCAGAACCGTTAGTTCTGCAAACGAAGGGGTGGCGGCGTTGCCAGCCTCAAAAAGAGAGTTCTTTGCAAAATCAGCACACGCAGTTGAAGGAAATCTTGAAAGGATAGCATTGCATTAAGTACTTAATCAGTAATGCGGAAATTCGTGGTGCTTGAAGCACTTCGCTTTTTTCATGTTACGTTCCTCAAATATGAAACTTGACGTTGCCGGTCTCTAATGTCTTTATTTCTTATGCGTGATATAACAGCTGCGCAGCATCGAAAAGACGAACGGCCTTTCGACCTAGTAGTGGACAAAATCTAAGCTTTCCAAATGGTCTTGCTGCACTTACAACCTGTTGATAGGAAGGTAACAGTGGTTGCTTCAAACTGCCCCGCTTTTGTTCCGGCTTTACACAAGCACTCTGCTTTGCAATCCGTCTAGCAAAGGCGCATTCAATTCGCATCGCGAAATAAGGAAATCGTATAAAGAATGAAAGGTTTTTGGCCTAAACAGTGAGATGCCGAGCTTTCATGTCTCGGCCAAAGCCTTTAGTGGCCATGGCCATCATTACTTTATGAGCTTTCATGAGTAACAAGGTGAGTAGACTCACGTTTATTCCGTTTGCTATAAGCGGAACAAAGTGGCGATGTCCTGCGCGCTCTTGCGGCTATGTATAGTTGTCCCTGTTGTCCTTTAGGTCCGAATATGTCTTGTAGCGCTCTTGAATCAAAATAAATGTTAATATGGCTTCTGTGGCTGCATTGCCGCGCCGTAGAGACCTGAACGCTTTAAAAATATACGGCATATTTCCCCTTGAATAAACTACCAAGAGTTCCCCTTCAACAAGCAGTGCAAGATCCTCATCAAAAGCTGTGAGATCCCTCATTTAACTGCCACATGAAAAGAATGCAAAATCAGCAACATTTTAGTACGCCACGTTCAAGATGCCCGCATAAAGTGGAGCTAACCAAATAAGCTTTCAGATGAAACTTCAATATTTTGCGTAGGCACCTGTCAACTCACAACGCCATTTGCGAGTGTGCAAGCGCGCAAAAAATTCAGAAACCCTGCAAACCATCTCGTCTGACGTTTTGGTAATGATCTCCTCCAAACAAATCTTCTGCTGACGTCATCAAGACAAAAACGACTTGGTTGGATGACGATAATAATGTCCATCGTTAGCCAATACACAGGATTGTTCTATTAGCACTGAACGATAGCCACCAAGCTGGGCATCCTACGCGCATGTTCTCAGTGTTGGTACGAGCTGAAAGTTGTTGCAGCGATTGAAAATGAAGAACATGCTCGATGCACAAGTGCATTGCCCAGAAAGTCTGTTTAATGTGTTGTTTGCATCCGCCGCTTGTGGGTAACAGCAAGAAAGAAGGTGTTTTCTATTCGACACATACAGTCTTTTTGGCAACAGAAACATTCGATTAAACAGACTGGTCTGAGCAACACTTCAAGTTTATAAAGAT
>NW_013654885.1:4079-8485 GCF_000499385.1 Eimeria necatrix
GGCGCTCTATGCTACCCGTAATCTAGTGGGCAGCAGCGCCGGGTTCAGTCTTCCAGCGAAATCTCGGCTGCTCTGATTTCCAGAAACTCGTACAATGCTTCTCCAGCTACGTCTACGGGCCCGTACTGCCTGTGTGTTGCCAGACCGCAACAAAACGGCAAACAGGTAAAATTACATGCGCGCTAAAAAACAATCGAGCTGTTCGCACCGACGTGTAGAGTACGCAGGCAAGCAGTTGCGTCTTCATTTACGATTAAACGTTCGATAAAAATGGCTTTTCGAGGATACCGAGGCGATGTAGTCCCTGCCACGTGATCTGGGCGCCGCTGTCAGTTAGCCTACTTGTAGCATACAATGCTTGCTCAGTACACGAAACTTGGTTGGATGTGGATTTCAAAGTTCCAGTAACAATGACTTTCATTTGGTTCTACTGGATGGCTTATTGGTTGCGCACAGCCTGTCTTATCAGGTTAATGTTTGTGTTGCAACATGATGCGAAAACGGTCTAACCTAAACTTCTTGCAACAGATCTTTCAGAATAATGTCAAGCGTCACATCATTTCCCAGCTCCTGTGACACGAGCGCGCACCTGAGCTATCAAGAGGGAATGTTCCGCTCACGCGTTACGTGTATAACGCTGGGCGAATCTGGGTAGAACAATGGCGTTCGGGGATAGTTTTAACAAAGCGAGAGGCCCCCTTCATACCGAAAATCGTAACTTCGCGTGGTTGCCGCAGTATATCTACTCGACACAAGGATGCACACAAAAGTGCACCGTCCAGCGTTGACTGTGCAGAGAGTGTTTAATGGGCAGCTGCACTGAAAGATTTCTCCTCAGTGTCTTTACCCGCCCCTGCTTCTCGTGAGTTTTTCCTTCACAACCCACTTGTGGCATTTAGTTGTGTCTAGCAAGGCATAAGGCGACTTTTTCTAACATAAATTTGCAGAAGGCGAAAACCGTGATGGAATCAACAAACATCGTAATAGCGTCCTGCTCTGCAGCATCGAAAGATATCGCAGCCTCCTGATTTTATCGTTTGAGCAAACTTTGCGATCCTCTTTTTACCGGTACCTCTTGTACAGCATTCTGCCTTTGTTGGTTTGCCACAAGATCAGTACATCTGTAAAATGTTTGTTTGTGTAATATTTCCTTTTATTTTGTCATTGGAAGCTTGGGCAGGAAACTGTCTTTGGCAATGACCAGGGCCTTGGCGTTCTCACAATCTTGAAGAGTACACAGTACTACTTAGCGCTTTCCGGTCGCATCATATCTACGATTCGCTTTTGATTAATGCGTCGAAGAAGAAGCACGTGAGGACAGAGTATTGCTCTATTATTCCAGAGTGTGCTGCGACACCATCAAGTATCAGGCGCTCGGTTGAGCGTTGGCACAGCAGCACTTCCTGCACAGCAGCTACGTTAGACATCCATGAAACCTTTGTGTAAGTGGAATATCGCGCAAAGAAAGCAGTGATACAGGTTTGAGCAGAACCGGCATCTTTTAAAAGAACCAGTAAAAATGTTTCCGAGTCAAGCGGCCAGTGTTGCTTTGATTAAAGAGGGATTATGCACGGCTCACCAGAGCTTGAACATATTGCGCAGCCGCAAAAGCGCCACCGTACGAGCTACAACGATGCAAGGGTCTTGCAAAAGCTACCAGGGTTCCTCCCGGATAAAACGAAATACAAAAACGTTTGATACTTTTTATTGGAGTTTGTCCGCGACTACGGTCATGTGCACTTTTTGAGTGCTCGGCCGTCAGTAAGATCAACTACGGATTGTGTTTCCTTCTGACAGTTCTACGTCAACACTGGTACCAAAACTGTATACGAGCTGCGTATCTCGCAGCCAACGCAGCTTACTGAATAAGAAGCGCAAGCCGACAAATGGGAGTGTGCATGGGTGACGAGCCATCAGTAGTTCCATATGATTATGGGAATCGTCATCGCGGCATTATTAGTTGGTTAAACGTACCATTGTACAGTTACCCACAAGCAAATATTTCCAATGTACACATCTCATTTGAATCCGACCCTTATCCGTATTGTGTTTCTAATCATACCAGCTGCATTGTGAGTAAATACGAGAGCTATAATGATTTGAGCATCCACAAAAAATGGCATCTGCGGGTCTACGTTAATTAGAGTCACGCGAAGTCGTTTAGCGTGATCACGGATTTTGAAGACCTGAAGACTAGTGTGACCACACCGCACTCCCTAGAACCATTGAGTATGAATAACTAGGTTAACCGGCTTTGCCTCGAAGTGCTGCTAATTTTTCTCATACGTGAAGGATGCATGATGAAAAACGATTAGGAATTTTCAGACTCCAAATCTAAACAAGACGGGACGTGCTTAGTAGGTGAGCGTTTTGATGAGTGGCTTGCACAACGCGAGCTTGGTCTCTTTCTTTCGATTTTTCCTTAACTCCGCAGGACCTCGAATACAGACATTAGAAGCTTTGAAAGGTCTCTAAGACTTAGAAATTGCGAGCAATGCACGGAATCGTACTGCCTGAAATTCAAATGAACCAACTTTCTTTTTGGAACGACATATTCACCCAGAGCATGCTATCCACACAAAGGCTGAATTCAACTAAAAGTGCCAAACTTAAATTTAAAAGAATGCATTATGTCTAGCTGGCATGGTACTGTGAAGCCAACTTGGTGGGTTCGTTCCTTTTGGTCAAGGATTCACTAAAGCACGTCCTAACATATGCAATGTGAGTGCGGCGTAATAGGCCGCTCGTTTGCCTCTAGTTGTACTCCATGCCAGCAGAATAAGTGACCGAAGTGTCAGAGAACCTCTTGCGAGCTTCCTTCTCGCCTTGCGAGTTCGTTGTGCATGCAGGGAATCAGTTCTACAGCTCACACCCTAGTAACGTGCTCCGGGGTGACGATACAGAGAACGCCAAGTAGAATTATTTTTTCCTAGATTCGATGGAGATGTGAAAAGTGCGCAGGCATTCGCAAAGACCTAATGGTGCTGCTATTGTAATATTTTTCAAACGCTGAACACAAAAGCTATTGCGTTTTGCAAGAAATTGGTTCCCATGGGTACTGCTGACTCACGAACTACAGTTTTATCGGAGAGCCCTCTTTAAAACGTAGAATGACAAAATAACATGCAGACAACCACATCCGTAACACTCTGCGTTGTAGAGTGGCCCGGAAGTGTTTCAGGAAACTCTGAAGCAGAGCATTGCTGCTAAAAAACGAGCACTCTAGCAATGTTGGCAGCCTCACAAGCTATCGTACTCAGAACAATATAACACAACGTTGACGGCCATTAGTTTAAAGTGTGCTGGGCTTCTCGAACGCTAGCACCTTTCTGCGAGTATCCGCGTAACATATCAGAGGGCACCGGCTGCAGAGCCTGCTAAAGCGAGACAGCACGTTTACAGTTTGTTAGCTGCACTACAACCGTACTATCTGCAAGCATGTAGGGTTCTTTACATCTTTGCTTCCGCCGCTGGTTACTACAGGAGCTGCAATACTTGCAGCATTCAGTGTTAGTTTAGATGTTTACCAGATTCGCCAAGCATCTTTTTATGGCTCCACTTGGTAAAAGTGCAAAAGCGCACCACCTGAAGGGTGTTGCGTGTACCGAGAAATTGAATCACGTAATCTGGATTCGCCTTTGCTCTGGCTTAGTCGACGGCAGCATGGACACTTTTTTATCTCGCGAAGTTTTCTCACTTAACAGGTTGATAGGCTTCACAGAATGTGATTGACAGGCCTGCTACCCAGCCTAGAATGAAGAAATCTACCAAGTGTCCGATTTAAGAGAAGTCACAGGAGAGCGAACGCATCTGTATCTCAGCTAGCTTTTTACGTAATTACTTCGCAGCAGTGTCGGTGTCATAACCGCAAGTTTCAACGCACTGCCTGTGAAGTGCCTTCTCAGCAGAATTTACAGAATGCACTGAGCAGTGTATGCTGAAATTTAAAAAACAAGAATAGTAGAGGCGTCACAAAAGGCCACCGAGGCAATCCTGTGAAACGATGCACTGCGTAATTGGAAGTAGCATTTAGTTAAACGGGCATCCTGTGGAACAGCGCATATGCGCGCCAGAAAGCACAAAAACCAAAGCAAACAACCCGAGCAGACGACGCTGCATTCAAAAGCCAAGGCTTACTGCCTATAAAGATTCGACAAAGCTAAGAGTTACCATATTCGCAACTACCAGAAATGGATGCAATGCATGTTAGTCAGGTGCCAGCCAGCGTGATAACGTGCAAATCAGTCAGCAGCGTGAAAGTTTCGGCAAAAAATCCTTATCAGTTTCGCGCGAGATTTGCCCGGCACGCTTGTGAAGTGCACCACAGTCTGTGAAGTGCACCACAGTCTGTGTTAGAGCGGTCATTTCAGTGGCTCATCAAGGTTCCGTGCTCCTGCATAATTCCA
>NW_013654886.1:0-2105 GCF_000499385.1 Eimeria necatrix
GTCTCGATACGTTACCGCGCCTGTAGGCTACAAGCATCGGCAGGAAAGACATTGATTATCCGATCGGCTCCAAAAATTCTTTCTCGAAGAAATTCGAATTTAGCCTCCGATGCCACGCACCCAGTTGATGAGACCGAGGAATGCTGAGCGCAAAATTGCACTTTGTGCTACGAATGAAATCAGCACTTTAGGTGCATATCACTGAATGACACCATCGCCAACAAATGTGAGAAGATTTCAACATGCAGACACGAGATGCGCTGTGACGAACAGTTTGTTTTAATACAAGCACAGGCGCGATTATATGCATCCATTATTTTCGCCTCCGCAGATTGGGACACTGATTTGGAGGGATGTTGTGGGCTTGGTCAACTTAAGAAGCATTTTGGCATGATCATTGTGCCTTGGACAGTCAGAAGACGTCCTGCATTTAGCCAGCCTGAAGGAAGCGCAGAAGGGAAGTGTTCCATCACTCTGTTGCACCACGCCTTAAGTGTGCGTCAAGCGAAGTATAGCCGTGCTCGCTGAGAATCGCGAAATACTCAGGATGGAGGACCCTTTCTAAAATAAAGGTGGTACGTATCCTCGCCTTTCTCCTCGTGAGCGTTTGCGTGAGAATACCTTCAAGTCAATGACTGAAGGCGCTTTTTGTTTGAAAGCATCGCTTTGTGCAGGCATTTTGAGTGTTTCGTCGAGCAAGCTCGAGCTGAATGGTGTGCCAAGGTCTAAAACGCTGCTTCTTCTTCTCGAAATCCCATGCGGCTCTGAATTTGCCTTAGCTGGCTACTGAGAAGGCTTCGCGTTTAGCAATACGTCGGCCATTGAATAAGGTGACTTCGCATTCCTCTCGAGGCGCATCAGGGTACCGCTTTTCTTGTCTGATAGTTGGTTGGATGCTCTTAGGTTTTATAGTTGATATGCTGTTCCCATCGTGAAGCTTCTAGCCCATTTGTTGAGGATTGCTACAGTACACCAGCAAACTCCCAGAACTCTACGAACCTGGAAAGCCTTAATCCAGAGGATATGGCAGGCATGCACATGTGGCTTGTTTCACACGCGGCTTGGCTTCATGGACTTATATGATGGCCCATTTCTGTGGTTGTATCAGTTTGACAGATAGAATAATGTAATCTTACTTCCCCCAACCAGTCTATCACTCTTCACCATGAGATGCTCATTAGCTAATCCCGGAACGAACATTAAGCCGACATGTGAACCATACATTAACAGTGGAGAGTCGGCTTCACTGGACAACACCCAGTGCCGGCTTCGCATGCATTTATATCTTTATTTGTACCCGAGCATCACATATTGTGACACAATGTCAAGACCACAGCTTCGCGTTTGCTCGACATGCGGTTCCTAGGCTTTCCAGCTCACAGTACCATGCACGCACTGCGGCAAAGACTTGTGCATCACGCCAGCGCTGCGGCGAATAATTTCTGCTCTCGATACGTTACCTCGCCTGTAGGCTACAAGCATCGGCAGGAAAGACATTGATTGTCCTATCGGCTCCAAAAAATCTTTCTCGAAGAAATTCGAATTTAGCCTCCAATGCCACGCACCCAGATGATGAGACCGAGGAATGCTGAGCGCAAAATTGCACTTTGTGCTACGAATGATGTCAGCACTTAAGGTGTATATCACTGAACGGCACGAGCTCCAACAAATGTGAGAAGCGTTCTGCATCCAGACACGAGATGCGTTGTGACGAGCATTTCGTTCTAATACAAAAACAGGGCGATTATATGCTACCATTTGTTTCATCTCTTAGGATTGGCACACTAATTTGGAGGGATGTTGTGGGCTTGGCCAACTTAAGAATCATCTTGGCATGCTCATTGTGCCGTGGCTAGTCAGAAGACTTGCTACATTTCTCCAGCCTGAATGAACTGCAGGAGGGGAGTGTTCCATCACTGTGTTGCATCAAGCCTTAGGTGGGCGTCAGAAGAGGTATAGCCATGCGCGGTGAAAATCGCGAAATACTCAGGATGGAGGGCCTGTTCCAAAATACAGCTGGTACGTTTGCACGCCTTTCTCCTTGTGAGCGTTCGCGTGAAGATAACTTCAAGACAATGAGTGAAGGCGTCTTCTTGTATTCCAAA
>NW_013654886.1:2205-7661 GCF_000499385.1 Eimeria necatrix
GGACATCGCTACAAGCATTGGCAGGAAAGACATTGATTATCCGATCGGCTCCAAAAAATCTTTCTCGAAGAAATTCGAATTTAGCCTCCGATGCCACGCACCCAGGTGATGAGACCGAGGAATGCTGAGCGCAAAATTGCACTTTGTGCTACGAATGAAATCAGCACTTTAGGTGCATATCACTGAATGACACCATCGCCAACAAATGTGAGAAGATTTCAACATGCAGACACGAGATGCGCTGTGACGAACAGTTTGTTTTAATACAAGCACAGGCGCGATTATATGCTCCAATTATTTTCATCTCTTCAGATTGGCACACTAATTTGGAGGGATGTTGTGGGCTTCGCCAACTTAAGAAGCATCTTGGCATGATTATTATGGCTTGGCTTGTCAGAAGACTTGCGGCATTTCTCCAGCCTGAATGAACCGCAGAAGGGGAGTGTTCCATCACTCTGTTGAACCACGCCTTAAGTGCGCGTCAGACGAGCTATAGCCATACGCGCTGAGAATCGCGAAATACTCAGGATGGAGGTCCCTTTCTAAAATAAAGGTGGTATGTATCCACGCCTTTCTCCTTGTGAGCGTTTGCGTGAGGATACCTTCAAGACAATGGCTGAAGGCGTTTTCGTGTATTTCAAAGCATCGCTTTGTGCAGGCATTTTGAGTGTTTCGTCGAGCAAGCTCGGGATGAATGGTGTTTCAGGGTCGAAAACGCTGCTTCTTCTTCTCGAAATCCCATGCGGCTCTGAATTTGCCTTAGCTGGCTACTGAGAAGGCTGCGCGTTTAGCAATATGTTTGCCATTGAATACGGTGACTTCGCATTCCTCTCGAGGCACATCAGGGTACCGCGTCTCTTGTCCGATAGTTGGTTGGTGCCTCTTGTCTCTTGTTCAATACTTGATATGCTCTTCCCATCATAACGCTGCTAGCGCATCCATTGGTGGTCGCTCCAGTACACCGGAAAACTCCCAGAACTCTACGAACCTGTAAAATCTGAATCTTCTACTCGCCGTCAGGCATGCACATCTTGTTGCTTTCACATGCCGCACGTTTTAATGGACTTGTATGATGGCCCATTTCTGTGGTTGTATCAGTTTGACAGCTAGAATAATGTGATCTTACGTCCCATAGCCAGTCTATCACTCTTTACCATCAAATGCGCATTAGCGAATCCCGGAACGAACATTAAGCCGACTTGTGAACCATATATTTACAATGGAGAGTCAGCATCACTGGACAGCACCCAGTGCCGGCATCGCATGCATTTATATCTTTTTTTGTACCCGAGCTAGTCATATTCTCATGACGTGTCAAGGCCACAGCTTCGCGTCATATTGTCACAAAATGTCAAGACCACAGCTTCGCGTTTGCTCGACATGCGGTTCCTAGGCTTTCCAGCTCACAGTACCATGCCCGCACTGCGGCAAAGACTGTGCATCACGCCAGCGCTGCGGCGAATAATTTTTGCTCTCGATACGTTACCTCGCCTGTAGGCTACAAGCATCGGCCGGAAAGACATTGATTATCCTATTGGCTCCAAAAAATATATCTCGAAAAAAATTCGAATTTAGCCTCCGATGCCACGCACCCAGGTGATGAGACCGAGGAATGCTGAGCGCAAAATTGCGCTTTGTGCTACGAATGAAGTCAGCACTTTAGGTGCATACCACTGAACGCCTCCATCGCCAACAAATGTGAGAAGCCTTCAACATCCAGACACGAGATGCGTTGTGACGAGCATTTTGTTCTAATCCAAACACAGGCGCGATTATATGCTCCCATTTGTTTCCTCTTTTCAGATTGGCACATTAATTTGGAGGGATGTTGTGGTCTTGTCCAACTTAAGAAGCATCTTGTCATGATCATGGTGCCTTGGCCAATCAGTAGACTTGCTGCATTTCTCCAGCCTGAATGAAGCCCCCAAGGAGATTGTTCCATCACGCTGTGGCATCACGCCTTAAGTGGATGTCAAAAGAGGTATAGCCATACGAGCTGAGAATCGCGAAATACTCAGGATGGAGGTCCCTTTCCAAAAAACAGATGGTGCGTTTGCACGCCTCTCTCTGCGTGAGCGTTTGCGTGAGGATACATTCAAGACAATGACTGGAGGCGTCTTCTTGTATTCCAAAGCGTCGCTTTGGGCAGGCATTTTGAGTGTTTCGTCGAACAAGCTCTGGCTGAATGGTGTATCAAGGTCTAAAACGCTGCTCCTTCTTCGCGAAATCCCATGCTCTGCATTTGCCTTAGTAACTACTGAGAAGGCTGCGCGTTTAGCAATACGTCTGCCATTGAATACGGTGACTTCGCATTCCTCTCGAGCCACATCAGGGTACCGCGTCTCTTGTCTGATAGTTGGTTGGTGGCTCTTATCTCATGATCCATATTTGATATGCTCTTCACATCATAAAGCTGATAGCGCATCCATTGATGGTCGCTTCAGTACACCACAAAACTCCCAGAACTCTACGAACCTGTAAAATCTGAATCTTTTCATCGTTGGCAGGCATGCACATCTTGTTTCCTTCACATGCGGCACGCTTTAATGGACTTGTATAGTGGCCCATTTCTGTGGTTGTATCCGTTTGACAGCGAGAATGTTCTGATCGTCTCTCCCCTATCCAGTCTATCACACCTCACCGTGAAATGCGCACTAGCAAATCTCGAAACGAACATTAAGTTGATTTGCAAACCATGCATTTACAGTGGAGAGTCGGCTTCACTGGACAGCAAGTCGTGCCGCTTCGCATGCATTTATATCTTTATTTGTAGCCGAGCAGGTC
Organism: Eimeria necatrix; assembly: GCF_000499385.1. NCBI lineage: Eukaryota > Apicomplexa > Conoidasida > Eucoccidiorida > Eimeriidae > Eimeria > Eimeria necatrix. Next base: position 4,990 of record NW_013654886.1, read on the forward strand.
ATATTATCACAAAATGTCAAGACCACAGCTTCGCGTTTGCTTGACATGCGGTTCCTGGGCTTTCCAGTTCACAGTACCATGCACGCACTGCGGCAAAGACTTGTGCATCACGCCAGCGCTGCGGCAAGTAATATTTGCTTTCGATAGATTACCGCTCCTGTAGACTACAGGTATCGCCAGGACTGACATTGATTATCCGATCGGCTCCAAAATATATATCTCGAAGAAATTCGAATTTAGCCTCCAATACCACGAATTGAGGTGATGAGACCGAGGAATGCTGAGCGCAAAATTGCACTTTGTGCTACGAATGAAGTCGGCACTTTAGGTGTACATCACTGAATGACACCTTCGCCAACAAATGTGAGAAGCCTTCAGCATCCAGACACGAGATGCGTTGTGACGAGCATTTTGTTCTAATACAAAAACAGGCGCGATTATATGCTCCCATTATTTTCATCTCTTGGGATTGGCACACTAATTTGGAGGGATGTTGTGGGCTTGGCCAACTTAAGAATCATCTTGGCATGAGCATTGAGGCTTGGTTAGTCAGAAGGCTTGCTGCATTTCTCCAGCCTGAAGGAAGCGCAGAAGGGGAGTGTTGCATCACTCTGTTGCACCAAGCCTTAAGTGGTTGTCAAAAGAGGTATAGCCATACGCGCTGAGAATCGCGAAATACTCAGGATGGAGGACCCTTTCCAAAATACAGGACGTACGTTTGCACGCCTTTCTCCTCGTCAGCGTTTGCGTGAGAATACCTTATAAACAATGACTAAAGGCGTTTTTTTGTATGCCAAAGCGTCGCTTTGGGCAGGCATTTTGAGTGTTTCGTCGAACAAGCTCAGGATGAATGGTGTTTCAGGGTGTAAAACGCTGCTTCTTCTTCTCGAAATCCCATGCTCTGTATTTGCCTTAGCTGGCTACTGAGAAGGCTGCGCGTTTAGCAATACGTCTGCCATCGAATATGGTGACTTCGCATTCCGCTCGAGGCACATCAGGGTACCGCGTCTCTTGTCTGATAGTTGGTTGGTTGCTCCTATCATGTTCCATACTTCATCCGCTTTTCCCATCTTAGAGCTGCTAGCGCATCCATTGATGATCGCTTCAGTACACCAGAAAACTCCCAGAACTCTACGAACCTGTAGAATCTGCATCTTTTCCTCGCCGGCAGGCATGCACATGCGGATTATTTCACACGCGGCATGCTTTTATGGACTTGCATGATGGCATTTCTCTGTCGTTGTATCAGTTTGACAGATAGAATAATGTAGTCTTACTTCCCCTAACCAGTTCATCACTTTTCACCATGAGATGCGCAATAGCGAATCCCGGAACGAACATTAAGCCGACTTGTGAACCATACATTAAAAGTAGAGAGTCGGCTTCACTGGACAGCACCCAGTGCCGGCGTCGCGAGAACTTATATCTTTATTTGTACCTGCGCTAGTCATATTATCACGAAATGCCAAAACTACAGCTTCGCGTTTGCTCGACATGCGGTTCCTGGGCTTTCCAGCTCACAATACCATGCCCGCACTGCGGCAAAGACTTGTGCATCACGCCAGCGCTGCGGCGAATAATTTCTGCTCTCGATACGTTACCGCTCCCGTAGACTAAAGGTATGGCCAGGACAGGCCTTGATTATCTGATCGGCTCAAAAAATCTATCTCGAAGAAATTCGAATTTAGTCTCCAATGCCACGAATCGAGGTGATGAGACCGAGGAATGCTGAGCGCAAAATTGCACTTTGTGGCACGAATGAAGTCAGCACTTTAGGTGCATACCACTGAGCGCCTCCATTGCCATCAAATGTGAGAAGCCTTCAACATCCAGACACGAGATGCGTTGTGACGAGCATTTTGTTCTAATACAAAAACAGGCGCGATTATATGCACCCATTCGTTTCATCTCTTGGGATTGGCACACTAATTTTGAGGGATGTTGGGGGCTTCGCCAACTTCAGTAGCATCTTGGCATGATCATTGTGCCCTGGCCACTGAGAAGATTTGCTGCATTTTTCCAGCCTGATGGAACCGCAGAGGGGACGCATTCCATCACTGTGTTGCACCACGCCGTAAGTGGGCATTAAAACAGGTACAGCCGTACGCGCTGAAAATCACGAAAAACTCAGGATGGAGGACCTTTTCCAAAATACAGCTAGTACGTTTGCACGCCTTTATCCTTGTTAGTGTTTGCGTGAGGATACCTTCAAGACAATGACTGAAGGCGCTTTGTTGTATTCGAAAGCGTCGCTTTGGGCAGGCATTTTGAGTGTTGCGTCGAACAAGCTCGGGCTGAATGGTGTGTCAAGGTCTAAAACGCTGCTCCTTCTTCTCGAAATCCCATGCTCTGCATTTGCCTTAGCTGGCTACTGAGAAGGGTGCAACTCTAGCAATACATCTTCCATTGAATACGGTGACGTCGCATTCCGCTCGAGGCACATCAGGGTACCGCGTCTCTTGTCTGATAGTTGTTTGGTGGCTCTTATCTCATGTTCCATACTTGATAGGTTTTTCTCGCCATGAAGCTTCTAGCGCATCCATTGGTGATCGCTTGAGTACAACAGAAGACTCCCAGAACTCTACGAACCTGTAAAATCTGAATCTTCTACTCGCCGTCAGGCATGCACATCTGGCTTCTTTCACATGCGGCATGTTTTTAGGGACATGCGT
>NW_013654887.1:0-2204 GCF_000499385.1 Eimeria necatrix
GAAGACGCGGGAGCAGCAGCGGACGAGGCAGCCGTCCGCGGCACCTTCGCAGCAGGCTCCATCCCTGCAGCAGCAGCAGCAGCAGGGGAGAGGAAGAGGTGAGTTGCTTGCTGCAGATAAAGCTGCTGCTGCTGCTGCTGGTGTTGCTGCTGTTGCTGCTGTTGCTGCTGGTCGTGCTTCTGTTGAGTCGCGGGTGCTGCTGCGGCGCGGGTTTCTGAGATGAGGCGGGAAGAAAGCGGCGGGAAGAAGACCAGCACCAGCAGCAGCAGCAGCAGCAGCAGCAGCAGCAGCAGCAGCAGCAGATGCAGCAGCAGATGCAGATGCGCAGCAGCCCAAGCCCCGGGCGGCTGCATGCGTTGCTGTTCGAGCGCGCGCCGCCCCTGCGCCGCAGCAAATGCCCTGCTGCTGCTGCTGCTGCTGCTGTTGCGTGTTTGCTGCTTCTGTGCAGACCTGAGCTCTTCTTAAGTCCAACTCGCGACGGCGGCGGCGGCGGCTTCCGCGCGTGAGGTGGACGTACACCGCGGCAACAACCACCGCCGCGCGGCGCAGCCTGAACCTGCCGTTCCTGCGCGTCAGTTGGCGGATTTCTTTTCTTTTTTCGCGCACTTCTGCATTTTGTTTCCAGGCCGAGACGCCGCCGAGTTTTTTCCGCGGGATCGGGACCGTTTCCGGCGCACGCGCAGCTTCGGGGTGCAGCAGCAGCAGCAGCTGCAGCAGCAGCTGCTGCTGCGGCGCTGCGTCTCGCGATCGCGCGGGGCTGCGCGGCGGAAAATCTCGCGCGAACGCGTTTTTAATTCATTAATTACTATTTATTATTATCGAACTTGTTTTTAATTCCCTAAAACAACTCCCGCGGCAATGGCGGCGCCGCCGCGCGGCGCAGCAGAGCCCTCCTCCCTGCCGCTTTCCTCCCTGGAGGAGGTGCTGCGGCTGCGCAAGCTGATCTCGCGCGCCGCCCCCCCGCCCCCCGCGCAGGCGGGCTCAACAGCAGCAGCAGCAGCAGCAGCAGCAGCAGCAGCAGCAGCAGCAGCAGGCCAGGAGGGGCCCCCCGTGGACGCGGAGGCCGTGCTGCAGGCCCTCAGCGCCCTCAACTCCCTCGCCGTCAGCCGCAGCCTTTTGGCCAAAACCAAAATCGGAGTTGCTGTTGCTGCGCTGCGCAGACACCCCAACCCCCAGGTGCAGCAGCGCAGCGCAGCGTTGGTGGCCAAGTGGAAGGCCTCAATCGCGCAGCAGCAGCAAACTCCCCGCGCTGCGAAGCAGCAGCAGCAGCAGCAGCACCAGCAGCAGCAGCAGCAGCAGCCTGCAGGCCCCTCCAGCGGCGCCGCCCCCTCCCCGCCCCCTGCAGCACCAGCCCCATCTTCCCCAGCAGCAGCAGCAGCAGCGCCAGCAGCAGCAGCAGCAGCAGCAGCAGCAGCAGAAGGTGAGGCGGAGGGGGCCCCGCTGCAGTACCCGGGGCCCCTGTGCGGGGACGCGCTGCGGGACAAGGCGCGTGGCTTTTTGTGGCGGGCGTTGGTGGGTGGCGTGGACGCAGCAGCAGCAGCAGCAGCAGCAGCAGCAGCAGCAGCAGGAAGCGAGGCCGCGGCTTCGAGCGACAAGGCCGTGCCGGGCGGCCCCCCCGCTGCAGCAGCAGCAGCAGCAGCAGCAGCAGCAGCAGGAGGCCCCACAGCGAGCCGCGAAACCGGACAAATTGCTGCAGCAATCGAAGACGCGCTGTGGACCCGGTTCGTGCTGCAGCAGCAAAACATGAAGGAGTACAACTTGCAGCTGAAGAGTTTGAAGTTCAACTTGGGAGATCCGAAGAACCCGGACTTGAACTTGAAAGTGTTGTGGGGTCTGTACACCCCGCAGCAGCTCGCATGCATGCGCAGCAGCGAGCTCGCGAGCGACGCTAAGAAGCGGGAGCGGGATCGGCAGCAGCAGCAGAGTTTGGAGGCCTGCAGGAGCGACTGGGAGCTGCGGCGGCTTGCTGCTGCTGCTGCAGCAGCAGCAGCAGCAGGACAGTTCCCCTGCTTCAAGTGCAAAACTCACAAGACTGTTTACTTCCAAATGCAGACTCGCAGCTCCGACGAGCCCATGACCACCTTCGTCACTTGCCTCAACTGCGGCAACCGCTGGAAGTTCTAGCTCCTGCTGCTGCTGCTGCTGCTGCTGCTGCTGCTGCTGCTGCTGCTGCTGCTGCGGGGGGGGGGGGGGGGCAGCAGCAG
>NW_013654887.1:2304-9838 GCF_000499385.1 Eimeria necatrix
GTGCGGGGGGGGGGGGGGAGGTGCAGCAGCAGGCCGCGCGGCGGGTGAGGGCGGCGGGGCGCGGCGGCTGCTGCTGCTGCTGTTGCTGCAGCGAACACGGGCACGCTGCTGCTGCCAGCGGCGCGCTGCTGCTGCTGTGCTGCAGCAAACTCCGGGCTGCTGCTGCTGCTGTGCTGCAGCAAACTCCGGGCTGCTGCTGCTGCGCTGCAGCAAACAACGCGACGCAACTGTAGCTAACTACTACTCGCTGCTTCTGCAGCTAATACTGCGCTGTGCTGCAGCAAACCACACGCTGCTGCTGCAGCAAAACACGTTTCTTCCCGCAGCTACGAAAAACGCCTTTGCTGCTGCTGCTGTTAGTTGCTGCAGCAGCAAAAGGAGCCTCCCTCGCTTCGGCTCCGCCTCGCAGCAGCAGCTGCTGCTGCTGCTGGTGTACGTACACCCGCGCACTGCAAACCCTCAAACCCTAAACCCTAGCAACGCAGCCCAGCTGTCTGTACACCCCAAGTAGTCCCCTAAACGCTCTCTTTTAAGAGTCTCTTCGGTCTCTTTTTAAACCCTAAAAACCTGCAGCGGGCCCCACACTGCCAGTTTGCTGCTGGGGGCCCCTGCGCCGCCAAAAGGGGGCCCCCGGGGGCCCCCTGAGGGGCCCCCGGGGGCCCCTCAGAGGCCCTTAGCAGAAGCCCTCCTACACACACCGTGGGGGCCCCAGCTGGGGCCCCGGGGGCCTCCAAAGGGGGCCTCTGGGGCCCCCCATTGGGCCTTCTCGGGGCCCCTTTTGGGGGCAAAAGCAAAGACCTTAAAAGTCCCCTTGAGAGGGGCTGCAAGCACTCCCCTGGGGCCCCATTTTGGGCCCTTGGGGGCCCCATTTGGGGCCCCTAGTGGTCCCACTTTTGGGCCCCTGGGGGCCCCTTTTGGGGCCCCAGGGGCCCTAAAAAAGGCCCCAAATAGGGCCCTTGGGGCCCCTCTTGGGGCCCCCGCTGGGACCCAAAAGGGGCCCCAGGGGGCTTCCCGAGCTGGGGGCCCACAGAAGCCCAGGGGCCCCCAGGGGCCCCACCTGGAGGCCCTGGGGGCCCTAACTGAACTGTAGAGACACCCTGTGGGGCCCCTGAGGGCGGCCCCTTGGGGGCCCCTTGGGGGCCTCTTTGGGGCCCCTGAGGGGGCCCCTTGGGGGCCTCTTTGGGGCCCCTGAGGGGGGCCCCTTGGGGGCCCCTTGGGGGCCTCTTGGGGGCCCCTGAGGGGGGCCCCTTGGGGGCCCCTGAGGGGGGCCCCTTGGGGGCCCCTTGGGGGCCTTTCAAGAGTTGAAGGCCCAACTAATCAAAAGGTGCTGTCACGCAGAAATAGGCGGAAAGGAAGAGGCCCCAGAGGGGCCCCCTCTTAGAGCTGAGACGCTGACTGTGGCTGAGTCTGCTGCAGCTGGAGGCTCTGCTGCTGCTGCTGCTGCTGCTGCTGCTGCTGCTGCTGCTGCTGCTGCTGGTCTGCGGACGCTGCTTAAAGGGGCTGTCTTTGCGGGAGCCCCGGTTCCCACTGGGTCTGTTGCTTCCTCCTTGAGGGCTTGAGGTGGTGCTGCTGCTGCATCCTGCGCTGCTGCTGCTGCTGCTGCATCCTGCGCTGCTGCTGCTGCTGCTGCATCCTGCGCTGCTGCTGATGCTGCTGCATCCTGCGCTGCTGCTGCTGCTGCTGCATCCTGCGCTGCTGCTGCTGCTGCTGCTTTACTTTCAACTGGCTTTGCTCCTGCTGCTGCTGCATTGCCGGCAGCTTCAGGTTTTGACTGAGGAGGAGCCACAGGGTTGGCGGCGCTCGCAGCAGCAGCAGCAGCTGCTGCTGCTGCTGCTGCTGCTGCCCCAGCGTGTGCAGTATGAGCAACAGAGGCTCCTGCAGCTGTTGCTGCAGGGGGCTCTGCTGTTGCGGCTGCTGCAGCAGCAGGTTCTGCTGCTGCGACTGCTGCAGCAACAGCAGGAGTAGCGGCAGCGTTGGCCGCAGCAGCAGGAGAAGCTTCAGCTGCAGCAGCAACGCCAGCAGCAGCTGCAGCAGGAGCAGCAACGGGAGCAGCAAATGCAGCAGCAACAGGCCTTCCCGGCAGCAGCAAGCTGCAGCGGGCCATGAGTTTATAAAAGTGATTGTAAGCAGGGAGGGACCTTCTCTTTCTTTGCTGCAGCTGCAGCGGCTGTGGCTGGTGCTCTTGCTGCTGCAGCTCCGGTTGCTGCAGGTGCTGCTGCTGCTCCTGCTGCGGCTGCTGCAACTGCTGCAGCCGCTGCTGCTGCTCCAGAAAGGCTGATGGGGACTCAGTAAGGGCCGCATTTGCGGGAGCCCCTGCAGAGAGGCCAGGAGGCCCCAAGGCTGTGGGAGCAGGCACTGCAGCAGCAGCAGCAGCAGCAGCAACTTCTGCTGCTGCTGCTGCTGCTGCAGCTGTGCGTTTGCTGCCAGCACCTGCAGGCTTGGGGCCTGCTTCCCTACCTGCTGCTGCCCCATAAGAATGTCCTGGGGCAGATCGCCTTCTGAGGGCCTCCCCAGAACTCCCCCTAGAACCCCAAGAAGAGGGCCCCCCTCTTGTTTGCTGCTGCTGCTGCTGCTGCTGCTGCGCTGCAGGGGACCGCTCGAGGGGCCTGCGCGTGTTGCTGCTGCGGCGGGCCTTGCGCTGCAGCACACGCAGCAGCAGTGTCTGCAGCTGCAGCACCAGCAGCAGTAGCAACAACTGAAGCAGCAGCCGCAACTGCAGCAGCAGCACCAGCAGCACTACCAGCAACTGCAGCAACTGGGGCAGCAGCAGCAGCAGCAGCAGCAACAGCAGCGGCAACAGCAGCAGCAGCAGCAGACGCCTGTGGGGCCCCGGGCTCACTCCCCCTGCCAAATCAAGTTCGCGAGCGATGGTCCAGACGCTGCCTTTCCTGACGTGCTGCAGCAGACGCAGCAAGCCCCGGCGAGCAGCAAAACTCAGCAGCAGCAGCAGCAGCAGCAGCAGAACCAGCAACAAAGCAGAGAGAGCAGCACGATCATCAGCGGCAGTAGTAGCAGCAACAGCGGGACCAGCAGCAGCAGCAGCCGAACCAGCAGCAGCAGCAGCTGAACCAGCAGCAGCAGCAGCCGAATCAGCAGCAGCAGCAGCCGAACCAGCAGCAGCAGCAGCAGCAGCAGCAGCAGCAGCAGCAAACCTTGAGGGGCTCAATGTAACAAGAGGCCATATCTGGAGAGCGAAGGCGAAAGAGCCAGCCGTGCTCGGGGTGTCTGTACCGCCCCACAACTTTCGCCCTGCACAGCAGCACAGCAGCACAGCAGCAGCAGCAGCAGCAGCAGCAGAATTGGAAGGCTGTCTTTCTTTCTCTTGATGCTTTTCTTTTTATTCTTTCAATTTATTTGTTTATTCCTTTCCAGCGAGCTGCACAAAACGCCGCCTCGCAGCCAGCCCCCAGCGAGCTGAGGTGTACGTACACCCCAGCCAGCGCCTCCCCGCTGAGGTGTACGTACACCGCAGCTGGCGAGGCCTCAGCTCGCCTCTGGGGTGTACATACACCTCAGCCCCCCCCTCTGGGGTGTACATACACCTCAGCCCGCGGCTCTGGAGTGTACGTGCACCTCAGCCCCCGCCTCTGGGGTGTACATACACCTCAGCCCGCGGCTCTGAGTGTCCGTACACCTCAGCTCGCATCGCCGAGGTGTACGTACACCTCAGCCCCCGCCTCTGAGGTGTCCGTACACCTCAGCCCGCGGGTCTGGGGTGTCCGTACACCCGAGCCTCTAGGGTGTACGTACACCGGAGCCTCTGGGTGTCCGTACACCCGAGCCCCTGGAGTGTCCGTACACCCGAGCCTCTGGGGTGTACGTACACCCGAGCCCTCGCCTGAAGATCTGTGCACCTCTGGGGTGTCTGTACACCCGGGCCTCACCTGAAGCTGTGTGCAAGTCTGGGGTGTCTGTACACCCCAGCTCTCACCTGAAGCTGTGTGCAAGTCTGGGGTGTCTGTACACCCCAGCTCTCACCTGAAGATCTGTGCAAGTCTGGGGTGTCTGTACACCCGAGCCTCACCTGAAGATTTGCGCGTCTTGGTGCGCCGCTTTGCTTTCGACCCATTCGCCCACTGCGGGCGGCGGCAACTCCGAAATGGGCCGCGAGGCCTCCAGCGCCACGTAGGCCATGTCCACCACTGCAGCAACAGTGTACAGACACCCGAGCTGCAGCAGCAGCAGTGGACACCCGAGCTGCAGCAGCAGCAGTGGACAGACACCCGAGCTGCAGCAGCGGCAGTGGACAGACACCCGAGCTGCAGCAGCAGCAGTGTGCAGACACCCGAGCTGCAGCAGCAGCAGTGTACAGACACCCGAGCTGCAGCAGCAGCAGTGTGCAGACACCCGAGCTGCAGCAGCAGGAGTGTACAGACACCCGAGCTGCAGCAGCAGGAGTGTACAGACACCCAAGCTGCAGCAGCAGCAGTGTACTGACACCCAAGCTGCAGCAGCAACAGTGTACAGACACCCCACAGACAAGCAGCTGGACAGACACCCCACAAACTACTCCCAGCTGCACAGACACCCCACAGACGCGCAGGTGTACAGACACCCCAGCTTCCCACGGGGAAGTTCGCAATTAAAGAAAAAGAAAAAGCAAAAGGCGCTCTTTTAATGCCGCATTTTAGCGCTGCTGAGGTGTACGTACACCCCAACACGCTCAGCTGTACGTACACCTCAACGCGCCGAGGTGTACGTACACCCCAGCGCAATGAGACATGCCGAGGCCGCACCTCCAGAGCATGAACAAAATAAAAATAAATAAAATAAAAATAAAAACAAATAAAACAAATAAATATAAATATAAATATGAATATGAATATAAATATAAATATAAATATAAATATAAATATAAATATAAATATAAATATAAATATAAATATAAGAAAGCAGCAGTTGAGCAAGACTGGAGAGGTGAGGAGCTGAGGTGTACGTACACCCGTTGGCCACGAGGGAATAGTCAGCAGAAGGCCGCAGGTCTTCTTCTGGAAGTGGTCCTTCTTCGTCTTCATCATCATCTGCTGCTGCTGCTGCTGCTGCTGCTTTTGCTGCTGTTGCTGCTGCTCTTGCTGCTGCTGCTGCTGTTTTTTCTCCCGCTGCTGCTGCCTCGGGCGCCTCTGCTGCTGGCGTTGCTGCTGCTGGCTGCTTCTCTACCGGCGAGGATGCAGAAGCAGCAGCAGCACAGCCTGCTGCCTTCTTATCAGCTGCAGCAGCAACTGCTGCTGCTGCTGCTGCTGCTGCGCTGCTGCCTGCGTTCTCGGGCCGCATGTTCTCATCTGTATGCACCAAAGACTGCAGGGTCTGTACAGCCAGCACAGCAGGGGCCGCGGAAAGGGTTTAGGGTTTAGGGTTTGGGGTTTAGGGTTTGGGGTTTAGGGTTTGGGGGGCTAATGGAGCAGCAAGCAGACGAAATTGGAAGCTAATCGGCAGCAAACGGGAAAACAGCTGAGGGGCCAGAATGAGGGGCAGCAGCAGCAGCAGCAGCAGCGCGGAGGAGACAGCAGCAAGACACGGAGACACAGGGACTGTGTGTAGCGCTTACTTCGGTCGCTGGACCTGCAGCAGCAGCAGCTGCTGCTGCTGCTGCTGCAGCCGTTGCTGCAGCACCTGTTGCTGCTGTTGCTGCTTCTGCTGCGTCCATTTCTCCCGGCTTGTCCGAGGCGCGAGGTGTAGAGACGCTGGAGGCGCAGCAGCAGCTGGGGTGTACGTACACCTCAAGTTAGGAAAGACACAGGGAGCGGCTGCAGCTGCTGCAGGAAATGTTAGATGCAGCAGCAAGCCCTGGGCTATCCAAAAGGGAAATAAACAAAAATAACAAATAAAAACAAATAATTAATTAAAATAATTAATGCAAAACTGCCCTTTTAAGCCAAACACACACAGGCCTCCCGATGGGGGCGCAGGCTCGAGAGAAGCCGAGAAGCGCTGGGGTGTCTGTACACCTCAGGCAGGAGAGTTAAGAAGTAGGGCTTCAGTTTATCTCTAGGGCTTGCAACTTAAATTCAGATTTTATTTTTCAAATTAAAAGAAATGGAGAGAAAAGAACTCGAAACAAACACGCCAGCGCCCCCACGGGGTGTACAGACAGCAACACAGCCCCAACCCCGGAGCGCATGCACATTGCAAAGTCTTCAGAAAAGTCCCAAAGCCGCAATTTAAAGATAAATTCTTTTCTTTTTACTTTTTTCTCTATTTTTATTTAATTAATTCAATAATTAAATGCTAAGTTGTCATCTTTTCACGCAGACACCTCATAGCCTCCGCATACCCCCAGAAGATAAATGGGTCCACTATTTATTTATTTTATTATCTTAAGTAGGTCCACGGTTATTTTTTAATTATCTATTTATTCCTTTACCCAAATAAATGATTTGCCAAATAAATGATTTGGTTCGTCTTGTGGATTGTTTAGTGGACAACAGGGGCGTCGCGCGGTGTACATACACCACACAAAATATGAAAGCGCATGTAAAACTAATGTTGGAGTTCTACTGGGAAATCGAATAATAAGCATATTAGGATTATACATACATATATATATATGCACTATATGTGCAAGCATAAATAAATAAATAACAGTAAAAATGGAAATATATATTGTATACTACAAGCTATCACGTTGAGCGTCCATACACCTCATTCTGCACAGCAATGCATGCGCTCGTTATATGTGTGTAAATATATAAGGCTGGACAATAATTTGGCACTCTGAAGTCATTTTATTGGCACTGATTCGATAATTAAAAAGGCATTGTAAGAATATCTTTGTCTTATAATGCTCCTTTTAAAAAGGCACTAAGTTAATAACCTTGCTAATGCCACAAAGGCCCTTTTTGAAGCATCTTTTTTGCACTATAAAGGCATTATGATGGGCATTCATTATAACATTACAAAGGCATTAGAATTAGAATTCATCAGAATATTCAAGAGGCATTTTAACATGCATTCGTTAGTATATTTTAAAGGTATTATAATGGACATCCGTCAGAATATTAAAAAGGCATTATGTCCTTCGTCTGTGCAAATGCAGTAAAGAATTATGCAAAAATAAAGACACAATTAGTTCAGTGCAAATATAAAATTCTGGGATCTTTGCGCCTTTTCAACCTAAGAGACTTGCCCCTTTTAACAAAGAAAAATGAATGTTTTCGGCTTTTTTAATCTTTTTTTGTCTCCTTTATATTCTTTACAGCCTTTAGAGCCTTTATTTGCATGCTCAAAAGGGCTGAAGTTCAATATAAATGATTATTCTGGACTTGCATGCAGATGCGCAGCATAACTTTTTGAGTGTATGTACATTTGCACAGTACATAAATGTACATATGTGCATGCATGCATATATATATGCATATAATATATATATATACGTGCGTCCATATATGTACATATACATTTGTACATTTGTACAACTCTATATACAGCACATACTATGTTTATATATCTGTACATTTATATATACATATATAAATGTACAGATATATAAACATAGTATGTGCTGTATATAGAGTTGTACAAATGTACAAATGTATAT
>NW_013654888.1:0-5574 GCF_000499385.1 Eimeria necatrix
ATCGTATAACAAGAACCAAAAGTGCTGCATGGCCCGGTTAGGATGGGCCTGATACTTGCAAGCTTTCCTAAAATCCCCTTCTAAAGCTCAACGGTTACCCTCAACCATGTTTGCATCCACGCAGCACTGCTGGTGGAGGAGCTCCAACATCAGCAGCGTATAATATTTAAGTCAGTTACTGGAGTCGCGACTTATGAAGGGAATGGTGAGTGATGACTGTACTGCCACCTCGATTTTTCCATCTTGTTTGTACTGACAGACACTTTGTTTCGAAATGCGTCAGATGGAATATCTGTCGGAGCTTGTGTCCACGTATTAAACACTTGCATTGCATTGTGGAAGATTGTGGTTCGCCAAGACGTAAACCAGACTTGCGGAAACATCGAGCTTCGCTCTATCTGAAAAACGATATGGCTTTGACAACAATCCAGTTGCAGAAAAAGCTGCACACATCAGAAAGAACACAATCCTAGGGACGCTATTTTTTTGGCTTCTTTTTCTTGTGCAATCGTTGTCTGCCAATTTTCTGGTCATTCGCCACAAAGAGGTAATGGCACCAAGCAGCTAAATTAGCTTTTGGTTCAGTAATATTTTAACAGTACGAGACATGACATGCGCAGTGTTGGGATTGCTGGGCCAGAAGATAACGTTGGCTCGCTGGATGGTGGGGCGAAAATTACTTCTTCGCGCGTACGCATTGCCGAACAAGGTTCTTTGAAGCTTTTAATGGGGTTTTCAGTGACGCTGCAAGTGCGTTAGCATATCCGTAATGCCATGTGTGCGAGCGTCCTGCCCGGAGTCGGCATATGCGTAAGTGGCACTGTATTTGCCACGGAACGTTTCCAAAGATCTCACTATCCGCTTGTCGGACAGGTATTTCTTCAGGCGTGCCAGCTGAGCTGGTAGATACATGTTGAAAATAACGTGCATTGCTTTCAATGCACACAATTAAATGAGTTGCAGCTATAACAGGGTCAGCATGACTTCACCTTCGGCGAAGGAAAGTCATGGATTGTTTATGTTTGCTAGCCCAATTACTGAACACGTAGCTCCAGTTCAAAAGAAATGCATCAAATTGGGGCCAGCTGCTAACAATCTGCGAGACACTATTGTGAGTATGAACCTGTGCGAATGCCGAACAGATGGTATGTGGCTCATCACGTGCCTTTGCCGAAGCAATAGAAAGCATCTTCCAGAGTACATGACAAATGTTTCTTCAAACGTGTCGATCTTGAAAGTTGAAAGCCATGAAACAATGTCGGAAGTCCTGCGGCGGCAGAAGGATTACCACCGTGACTTCTCTTTGAAATTTTGTACTGAAAAGCGGGGCTGATGCGGGATGCGTTGCAGTTCCTGGTGTGCTCCTTTCTCAAATGTGCTTCTGTGAAATACAGGCATGCATAGAAGCGACATGGTGTAGTTGCTCGATTTTTTTTCCATCTTTTATTGTCCTTTGGATGCGCAGAAGCCGCGTTACCGTCAGTTACGGCTTGCTCTCTGCTTACGACGTAGGAAGGATAGTTGCTTAGGTGTACCATGGACGCGTTTTGTAGGAGAGCACAGCCACAGTACATCTTGCACTCTAACTTTGCTACGATGAAAATCCTATTCTATAATCGTTTCCTGTTGAAATGTTGGTCACGATTGCCATCCAGGTCCACGGACGGGGTACATAAGGGTTTTATTGCATAAGAAAATAAGTTGTAAAAGGGTTTATTTGCATCCGGGCACCGTTGCATTAACGCAAAACACAGGCTTGCCAGGATAACGTCGCTGGCTCTGTAGTTTGTCCAAATATCGACAGTTTCTTCGGCAGATTGCGCCGCTAGAGCAACGTACGCGTTTGCTACCGTACAGATGCGATGCAATTTGGGTGTTCTTCGAGCAACTGCAAACAACAGGTTCACGAATGCTGCTGGGCTGTCGCAATTCTGTAGCTTTAGAAAAGTAGAACTCTCCACACGTTTTGAAATGGCCTTTAGAAGGTGCATAACTAGGGGATTGATTAATGCACAACTGGACCTAGGTAGCTGCCTTGTTGTGCGATGTTTCTAGTCATCATGTCAATATTTTTGTGCCCGAGATTATCACCTACTTGTGCCTCCGCACCTGGGGTGTTCTTTATAGACTACCCAGATGTTCGCTCTGTAGTACTATTGAGGAGCAACTTGTATACTGCCTTGTAAGCATGTGCAAGCCTCTGGATGGGTTGATGGGAAGACGACTCATGTCCAGCAAGTATGTCTCCTCGTGGTTTAAGCTTAGTGGAGTCTGTATCCGCTTTGAAAACATTCACCTTGATGTTCATGTTGGTGAATATGCTGGCCAAGTCTGCGGCGGCTTGCGGGCGTATCTCTGTGGGAGATTTGCGTCAGGGAGACTGTTGCAGTTGTCAGGTGTGGAGCGGCACAATCGGCGTTGTTTGGATCTGGACGTCGCACAGCTAGTACGTTAGTCTGCGTGGCTTGAGAACTACAGTGGCCATATCGATGCACGCAGTGAAGCTGCAGACAATGCACATATGTTTTTGTATAAATAACACGAGAACAACTGGATCCAAAAGACTGAGATTCATTCGAATTTGATTCCCTATTACTGCACACCAGCTGTATCAATGCCTTTCTTTCTGGCTTTAGCAATATGAGTGCCTTTCTTTCTGGCTTTATCAATGCTTATTGGTCACTTGACAACAAAGATGGCGGCAGAGTTTATGTCGCATCTCTCACAGTTTTGTAGCTCGTGTTTCTGCTAGTGCTAGTATACTGTATCATCAGGACAGCCGCACTGAGATGAAATTTACACCAATTCGTAATCACAGTATAGCTCGCAGTTCCGCACCAAAGAAAATGCGAATGCTTCAATCTCAGGAAGTGTGTCAAAGTGTTTGTATTATTTCTACCGCACGCATGCTGCTAGTGCTGAAATTTTTGCGTTGAAACTAAATATCACGGCAAAACTGAGAAACGGAGGCACATTTGTTTGAAGAGGAACGCACCTATTTTAAGCGTGATGTGTTTGAAAGGCAATAACGGCTACGTTTGTTGAGAATGCGAACGATGTGTATCTAGGAGAAAAGCCATGCCTTTGTGCTCTAATACATATGGTGCCGTGGAAGATATATAATATCTTCAGTTCAGCTCAATCGAGAAATCTTTCAGATGGGGTCGGCAACATTGCAAAATGACGGAAATAGTATATTGCGCCTTTTATAGGCCTTCTGATTGTAGTTCCTGTTTTTTCTGGGGCTTGATAATGGCCTGCTGCTTATTCAGAATTACGTTGCAGTCAGGGCCAATTTTGTAGAATTTTTATTTGTGTGCCGATGCATCAAAATTTCGTCCGGTAATCATTGCTTTAATATTGAAGATGTTGGTGTCGCTGTTGTCAGCATAATCGGGAGATTTCTGTCTCGAGCACTCGCTCTCTGGGCATGGTAAATTGATCTTGGAAGCAGTTGAACACTGCTGTCAATCCATTGTATAGGCAGAGACACTCACGACTCGCGAAATGAGGGAGATTACGATTAAATCTTCAAAGATGGATAACTTTTTATGTAAAAAGCATATTTGTGCCTCGGGCAACTGGCCGGTTATCAGCTCCACGCGACAAAAGTAGTGACTCTAGGAGTTCTCCAAATGTGTAATCAAGCGAGAAAAATTAAGGACAAATATTTTTGTCGGCCTGCATGCAGAACAAAACCTCAGGATCCAGGCAAAGTGGTTCAGGCGCAAAAGAAAGGCAAGTGCCATTCCCTTATTCTCGAAGCTGATGCAAAGGGACGACAAAAAGGGTCAAGGCGACCTGGAGTGTTTTCGAAACGCGCTGCAGACGTCAAATTTTGAACAAAAGGCAAAGTAAGCACAAACCAGCACAAGCCTTGCAGAATTTGCATGTAAAAAGGCTGTGAGGACTAATGTGATGTGCACAGTTGACACTGGCTTCTATTTACATCGATGCATCCAATAGTTTGCCATCTGCGGTGTTATAGGCATGTTTATAAAAGACATGGGTGTCTGTTATCATAACAGAGCAAAGCGGGTGCAGCGCATGCCCATACAAAAATTGGAAATTGCTGAATTTTGAATCCGGGATTGTGTGACAATTACAAATGAAAAATGGCGAGCAATTGGCCCACCATGAAGTGCGTTATTTATGGGGCTGAAAGCTGTCTACTGAGTTACATTGCTAGTTGTGTCGTTCTCCCGAGGGCGCTTTTGTTTGCGAAGTGCTCGATGTGTCGTATGGGTCCCCACATGCAATGTACGCGTGCATGGTTTGCATGGTTACGCACATGACGTTTGCACCTCTCTTGGGTGCTGGTCGAGATAAGCGCTGTGCCTAGGATTGTTTTGCTGCTTATTCAGTGAAACCCTAAAGAACATTCATCTAGGACAATGCGTTTCGTAGCAATACACAAGAAAAAATTGATATAGTGCATTATCGAGATACATTGTCAGGCTGCATGCGGTGTACCATGACATTTTGTCGGTCTAGATATGTTCGAAGTTACGAAACCAAGTCAGCTAAGAAGAGTCTTTATGGCTTGCCATTTTTGCGCATCAGCTGTTAAGTGATTGGTGGGCTGAGGCTCCAGAGTCTGCACCGTGGCTTCCTAATGCGCATGAAACATTCGTACTTTGCTACATATGAGCCGCAGCAAGTGCGGTGTAACACTTCGACAGTAGTGATTATTTTTAATAACAACAAAGTCTTGGGCGTGTTGCTCTACAATTGCGCCAGATGACTATCTTTGGCTATTCTATGACGTCCATTGCATACCGCAACAGGACGTGCGTTAGACTGCAGTGACTCGACTGCAATGTAACATCATTTGCTATGTCCCAGCTATCGTTAAAGCTGAAAGTGTCTCTAATTAAGATATGCTATGATATTGTTAACTCAGTAAGAGACATACTGAAGGCTTGAACATGATAAAAGGTCGCAATTTACGCCTGACTGCAGGGAGTATGTGTTTACTGCTATGCAGCGCTATGCTGTCGATTCTTTGTACTGGCTGTATTCCGCCGAGCGGAATGTGAAACGTAAGCTGGTCATTCACAATTAATGAGGATTTAATGTGGGATTTGGCGCAAGAATATGCAGCCGGCAGAACAAAAGAAACCTTTGCTGACGGCAGAGAGTCTGTTCTGCTGTCACATACGTTCCTAGACGTTTGGTCGCGCTGTCATTCATGCGTATCTTCTGCTGGAAGTCCAGAACGATGTGGCGTCGTTTGCATTGCGCTAAACTCTTTAAGCCTATAGTTTTTGTAAGAGGGCCCTGCTCTGGATATTCTAGAGCTGGAGGTCCGTGGATAACGAAACCTGAGAAACCAACAATCTTCGACTCTCGGAAAGTGCTTTTTTTTGATGATAAGTTGTGCAATGACAGCCGAAGCACAGTATATGTTGTTGCTATCCCGTCCGTTGCACTGGTTCGATTAAAACAGCGTCAATGTATTTGCTGCTCGCAACCTTCAATGGCTAGGAGCATACAGAGACGTCTGCACGGAATGATTTCGTCGCAGTGATATCAGAACACAGTACTCCGTGGAACAGGCATTTGACTCTACAT